>NW_011366168.1:0-16721 GCF_000735185.1 Notothenia coriiceps | reverse complement strand
GAACACATCATGCTGTGGGGCTGTTTTGCAGCCTCAGGCACAGGGAGCCTTGTTCGGGTGCAAGGCATCATGAAAAATTAAAATTATGTTGACATTTTGAGGAATAATATGAAAAAATCTGTTCTTAGTCTTCGCTTAGGTCAGGGGTTGGCAACCCGCGGCCCACGGGCCGCATGCGGCCCTTTAAGCCCTCTGCTCTGGCTCCCTTGAGCTTAGACAAAAATAAGAAGGAAATAAAATAAAAGTATTTGTAGGACTATTTATATATTCGTTGCATGGTTGAAAATGTTTCGCATCTTGTATTTTGAGGTGATTCTGTGACACATAAATAAAAACAAAACGGTTTTAATTAGGTCAACTAAAATATGCATCACATCCTGCTACGGTCCCTTGTGAGCGCCTTTTCTTGGGGGCGAATAACCTGACCCCCGGCTCGATGAGCGAACTATGGATAAATCAAAGAAAAGTACCGGAGGAACACAGGATTTAATTCTGTGTGGACTGAGTTATATGCTTTCACAGCAAACGATGCTGGTTTACCGGTATNATTAAGCAACGCCGTTATAGTTACTGTGATTTAAATGGGTGCGTTACTGCGAAGTTACATCCGCAGGGAGATTCGGTTCAGTTCCATCACATAATGTAACGCAGTAACGCACCCATTTAAATCACAGTAACTATAACGGCGTTGCTTAATCGGAATAGGTAACTAGTAACGCTATTAGTTACCGCAAAAAGTAGTTGCGTTACAGTAACGCGTTACTTTGTACTTTGTAACGCGTTAGTCCCAACACTGGTTATTAGGGTTGAAGGCCTCTCCCTTTCTTCGCCAAATATAAGCAACATCCATGTGCCCAAACAGTTCCAGTTTAGTCTCATCAGACCAAAGCACAGACTTCCAAAACTCATCTTGACCTTTCAAATGTTCACGGGCAAACCTCAGTCTGGCTCTGATGTGCCGCGCTTTGAGTAAAGGGGTTCTTCTGGGACGATGGCCCTGAAGCCCACCACGATGAAGAGCCCTCACAACTGTGTTCCTTGTAACTCCAGAAGAGGCCAGGTCAGCAACAAGCAGATGTCCAGGGATTCTTGCTGACATCTCTGACTATTTTCCTCTCCAGAGTTCTTGAAATCTTGCGCTTTCGACAACGCCTCGGTTTGTTTCTTACAGAATTTGTCTCCTTGTACTTCGCAATGATGCAACGTACAGCAGTTCTAGACACTGTGAAGCGCTTGGAAATAGCAGTATAGCCTTCCCCCTTATCATGAGTCTCCACTATCTTCTTTCTGAGCTCAAGACTGATTTCATTTGACTTTGGCATGGTGAGTTGGAGTAGTAGTATAGTCCCTCTCAATAAGGTATTCAAGTGCCTGTTTCTTGGAGTCCTTTTAAGCTGATTGGTTGATTAGGTGTGGCTTGAAAGCTGATTGATTGATTTGGTGTGTTTTGAAAGCAAACATTCACATGGGGCTAATATTTTTTGACCAACCCATGTTTCACTATATTTGATATAAAGCAAGCCTAAGAACGTATTTTATGTACCAAAAGCTACTAAATAGCACTGGTGAATGTTTGATTATATCAAGTTGTATCAATGCTGGAAACATTGGGAAGAATTTTAGGAAAATGTTCCATAACTCCTTGGGGGCTAATAATTGTGGCCTCAACTGTACATATATAGTACAATATTTGGCACTTGTAACTTTAATTCATGTCTGCTTTTTCTTGTCTATGTTAGAATGCTTGAAAAATGGTAAAAATGGATCCATATTGTATTTCTGGCTTGCCAACTCTCTCTTTGCGTATACCTTGATGGTTATAATAAATCAGCCAAGTACATGTGAACCTTTTGACCTCACGAAGGCCTCTGACACAAATAATAAAGAAATACCATTGTATTGCCTCAGTCTCGTACATCAGCTCAACACATTCTGTTAAGATTTGGCAGGATAACAATAAAACCCAGAGATTGAATGCAGTCAGCACTGTATCTTTGATGTGATCTGTCAAGCATCTGGTGTAAGGGAGGCATATTACGTTCAGACTAATGAGCTTCCATAAGCTTAGCATCTTTATGTTAGTTATGTGGACTGACAGCTGAGCTGAATACAAATGCATCTGTGTCATCATCAGAGACACATTGAGCACCTGCTGCTGTCGGAGGATGAACAGCAAATTGTTCAACAAATTGGTCTCCTTGCCTTCATAACCTGATTCTGGGATGTTCAGCAGACTCAACATAAACACTTGTAGTGCTCCTGCCTGGAGAGGACTACAAGTGTATTTTCACACATACTGTATAGTAGGCCTCGAGTGAAGGCATTACAGTATTTCCTTCAAATGTGCAAGCAAGCTGTGGATTTGTGAGACGAGCACAACTTTCAGATGGCAGAAGGGTGAATGCTTGGAGAACTGAAAGATTGCATTTGAAATCCTTTCAAGACTGATCAGGATGTATCCGTGCTAACACAAGCAGATGTCTGGTTTTAATTTTGTTTGTTTTTCTAAACCAAGAAAAACTCCCATCTTCAAATGAACTTGTAAATTGTACCTTCTTTCTACGCAGACGAGAAAAATATATCTACCTCACTCGTTATCTTTATCTGTCTGACTCTCTGCACTTCTCTTTATTTATAATGTCCATGACCTGACTGATGAATCAGTTTTATTTATCTAGGCAAACTACAAAAAACACACCTTTGGATTCTTTGATTTATTGTTTCTCAAGACAAAAGGGCTTAACCAAATAACAGCTATTCTTTAAGAGTCTTTTTAGAAGCTGAATTTTATATCAAACCTTGACAGTTAACTTCTCCCTTAAGGCAACTGACTGCATTTGGGAACTGACAGCATTGTAACCCTCAGCCGTTTCCTGCTGAGCCTAAAACAAACACATGATTCGATGACAACTCAACCTTTCACTGGTAGGGATTATAGGCCTTTTTCCCAGTGGGTTGCTGGTTTGAAACCTCATTATATCGTGTCTGATTATGGCTTTTAATCCTGAACCTGACATCGACTGCTCCACTGGACCCAGACAATACATCCGCTCCCTCAACGGGAGGGACTTGGATCATGGTCCACTGAAACTGTTCATTTTAAGCAATATTACACAAAGTTCGTAAAGAATAATCACAATGTTCAACATTTTCTCAGCCCAAATACAGATGTATTGAGAGCTTAAAGTGAACCCAAAAGTAACATTGCCAAATCAGGCATTCATAATCGGAGGCAACACATGGAGACAGTGAAAGAAACAGCAATTGCACAAAAGTTTTACCCATTATATCAAAAAATCCATTGGTTCAAAAGATGTCACATAATCAACCTAAGAAATCCTCTGAAATTCAAAATTCTAACAAAACTCTCTACCATGACCTTTCCATGAAAGTCATTATTGTCACTATGACTACGAAATGTTTACAACCAAATAATAGCAATGTCTGCTCAGCCAACAGTGTTATTGTTACGTTGCTGATTAGCAACATTGTTGGAAGGCACATGCAAATGAGTCTGAATGCTGATACAGGCGTCAAAACATGCTTTTGTTCTTAGGTTACAAATTATGTTTTTTTATTAAATTGTTGAGCATTGAAGCGGTCAGTTGATGGATTTAGTGTGTTTGGTCTTGTTCAATGTAGAAAAGCAAGCTGCATGTCATTTAACAGCGTGAAGACATTGTACTGACTGAAACCTTGTTAAGGGAAAAGTATGATTTTAATTTTTTTTATATCGCAGTCGATCCATTTTTTATGTCATCATGTTTTACCTCCTGCACTAAAAAGCTGGTTTTGAATCTTCAAACTTTTGTCCGTGCTCTCTGTGAGTCCAGTCTTCTTCTGATAAAGCATACACAGGGCTGGGCTAGACAGTAACGGTTGCCAGGTTGCCATTGGCAACCATTCGGAAAAAAGGTCAACCACTTCTTGGCCTTAGGTTGACATCAGTGGCAACCAGTTTTTAACATAATGAAACAAGGACAGCAAACAGCTAAATGTGCACCCCAAAATAGATAAATGTTAATAATTTTTTGTATTAAGAGTGATATTTAATTATTGTTGTGACCAGTCGGAACCTGATACTTAAGTTGCACGTGCATTGATGTGATTACGGAGCCAGAAAGCGATGCACGTTTACTTGCGTGCGCGGTGCGCCGTGTGTTTATTTTACAAAAAATGGCTAAGCAAATTAAGTTGTTTGACTGTGCGGTAAAAAGTTCGGCCAAACCCGTCAACATCTCAAACGAATGTTCAAAGTGATTCAACTGATAAAAGCGTAAGCTAAACCCGAACGAAAAGCAAAGAGGACCGTTGTCCAATTCACTTCCGGTAAAAGTTCCTTACAAANTTGTCCATTCACTTCCGGTAAAAGTTCCTTCAAAATAAGAGTCCCGATGTTATTACTACCAAAATAAAAGTGCAAAACAAAACTTTACCATAGGATAATATTGGCATACAAATATAATCACTTCTATAAAAAGGGAACACATTTTAAATATAGTTAGACATATTAAAGGTAATTTACAGCATTAATAATTAATATCTAATTCTTAACTGCGAATGGTTTTCATTTATTTAACATTATAAATATTAGTCTGGCCAATCCAAGATTTCAATGCTGAAGGGCCAATGGATCTATGGTGGGGATCAGCACAAAGGTCAAGACAACCCAAATTTGAAAGGGAGACAACAGCTGCACTACTGTGTTGTATACCAGCAATTGAGGGTGGACAAGTTTACTACCACTGTTTCAAATAATTGTGTTAATTACTTATTGTAAAGCATTTGAACATTCTTTTGTGTTACATGTTCCTTATTAAGTTGATGTATAACTGTATAGTATCTTAATTATTTAAAATATTAGGTGTCTAAAAATGGCAACCGTATTTTCAGTTTTGGCAACCAAAAGCTGATGCCTGGTTGCCAGCCTGGCAACCACTTTTAAAAGTTTGCGTTGAGCCCTGATACACCAGGAGCACATTTTGACAAGAAATTCCATACATATATATATGTTGTTAGATTTCATGTTGTTAGATTTCAAAGAAATAAAACATTTCAAAGTAGCTGCCAAATAATATGTTCATGTCCAATAGTAAATATTTCCATAAATGTTTTATTTGATTTAAAATGTAACAGTTAATGGATTAAGGCAGCCTAACAGTCTGTCTGTTCAGCATGTAGGGTCCTCCAGCAGGGGGTCACCAGCCCTGAGAGCTCAGTAGGAGAGGGAGACCCATGCTCTCTGTCTGTCTATACATTTAAATCAATCCAACACTCCACTCTCCAGCAGGCTCATTCTTTCCACTGATAACCCAGCAGCAGATGCAGTGTTCTCTGCAGTGATAAATCTGTCAGGATGTCTGCCGTTATATACGTCTGTCCCTCACTTCTAGCATATCCAGCCACTGGCGTGAAATCGAGAGGAATCTTTTTTTAAAACCTCCTTACATCAAGAAGAGTATCAGGGACAATAAATACTCGGCTTTTGAATTTGTTTATGATTTCTCCCACACGTACTGTATGACCTATAACATATTGGAAACATTCAAAAGAATGATAAGAAAGACGATTGCTAGTGATAAACGGAGCCAATGAGCTAAAGCTTTTAGGGATGTGTGTCGGATGGGGGGGTTCTGGGAATAGTGGGTGGGCTGTGTTATATGTAACAAGCAATGATGTCACGAGAACAATTTGTCTGGGAGATAAAGACAAGAGGAGAAGTTGTTATCTTAGAAAGATGGAGAGAGAAAGAGCAAGAGAAAGGTTAAATGCAACAAAATATATCACCACTAATACACATGACAAGATAACATTTCTTGGACAGGAAAACTGTTTATAATGATTCAGAAAAAAGTAATAAAACCTACTTTTAGTCTGCTATTATTATATTTTAATCATTATTATTAATTCCAGTTGCCATCTTGTGTTGAAGAACTTGGGAGTTCAAATGAAACACCATGTTCAGTCTTTTACACAGTATATAAAGTACCAGGTAATTTCTACTGGCCAGTACGTTTTTCGACTGTTGCAACACTGCAGCATTTCGTTCTTTTGTCACTCCCTACAGAGCAGAGAGATCTTGTAAAAGTCCAGCTGTGAAGACAAATTCCAGAGCCTCTAGGAAAATGCTATCAGACAGCATTAGCCCAAATAATGTTGATTAATCATTTACTAACAGGCTCTGACGTCCTGATGTGAGACATCCAAAGGCTAATAGATTACTCACACTGCCTAGTGTTTCTGGACACACACACACACACACACACACACACACACACACACACACACGTACGTACAGACAAATGTGCATACCCTCATGCACTATAAGAGTTTGTACATGTGTGCATACCGCTCTCAGGCTCCTTTGGCCCGGTACCTGACTTTAGCTCGCAGACTGAGTTTGGTTTGTAATCCAACCCTTCTCTCCTTCGAACATTTGACAAGCAAAGCTCCAGCAAGTGACAGAGACAGAGAGCATGACACGGTAGAAAAAGCTGGTGTTTTGTTTAGTTTTTGTCACTGTGAGAAATTAACCTTACCCAGATAAATAAAGGTGATTAATTGAACTGATCAGAAACATACGGTTAAACTGCTGTACGGCTCTGATGAGAAGTAACTCTTAGGGCCAGATATCTTTTGATCTAATCCCTTAGCGTAAGTAGATGTAGATTCAGTGCCACAGAAACAGCCAGGATCAAAGCAATATCAGCGGATTGGATTTCTGAATGTACAGTCGATGATTGGTGTTTACAGTGGGGCAGAGGGAAAGATTTCCAAAAAAAGAAAGAAATGGATATGTATTTCACAGTAATCCTTTGTGCTTCGACATTAGTTTCTTGCTGGTGTCTCCCTCATTACAGTAAACCAGAACATATGTAAGTGGTGTCTTTGTTTGTGCTTGTAATTAAAGAGCCGTCACTTAGAGACACTTGAGTCTCCCCAAGCCAAGACACACACAAAGAGAGATGTCTGTTCTGTAATAAAGCTAAATGAATCATTGTAATTATTGTCAGACGGCTGCTGGGAGGGAATACCTCAGTCGGAGGCCAACATTATAGAGTCACATAAGTTCGGGCAGTGTTTTGCTTTTAAAGCTGTGCGTATGAGGTTATACATCATTAAACATGCAATTAAACCAGACAAGATCAACAGGCAGGTGACATAAAAATAGCAAATATAGAATATTTTAAATTCATCTGAACAGCAATTATTTTTATAATATGCTCCGTGCTTCAAGAAAGTCTCTAGGTATTTGATGGCATACCTGCTAGCATATCATTACACAAGACAAATGGCTTAACCAGCTCTGAAATAGTTTCTCAAAGATGGAAAAAGACACATAAGCGCCGTGGGCCAAGTTGATTCAGCTACAAATTATATTTTCATTTTTTGGTGTTGCGGTTGGGTCAAATCCCTCGGCGCAAAAGCTACAAAAGCATCTGTCCAAGAGTAGGGTAATCAGTGTCAGGTGAAATAACATGGATGGACCATGAATCACTCGAAAAGTTTGAATGCTGATTAGAAATTTGAACTGGAAATATTAAGCATTCTTTGAACAGGTCTTGCGAGAGCCTTGAAGTCGACTCCGTGTTCTGCTCTCCAGGATTTTAACATGTCTTTTCTCGCTGATGCGACCTGCCACTGTGCCGTGACAGTTTAAAGCATATTTGAGTCAATGTGTTGTCTCTCAAACAGAGCACAAGATGGTTCAGCTGAGCATTAAACTGTTTGTGTTTTCATAGACGTCAAATGTATCTTAACCATAAATCGTGGAGACACAATTAGTTCAGTTTAAATTCCATTAAAATTGCCTGTGAAGTCAGCAAGCTTCCTCCTGGTCTACAGAACAAATACATCAATTACTTTTGTATGTATCCTAATGATGTATCCTGTTACTTGTAATCTTTTACTCACCAAGCCAAGGTAGCAGGTGTGCATTTTTCTTTGGAAGCCATTATAATGTTATTATTTTTCATATAGCAATGTCAATTTTTTTTAACATCAGATATATTTTTTAGGGTAGAAGCCAAATACTTCTGAGAAAATAAATAAATTATTGGAAAGAGCAAGCTAATGGATGTAAAAGTGAAATGTATTTGAGTAATTCCTCAGGCTCTTTGGTTTACCAGAAATGTGCAGCATTAGTTGAAAAACACAGCTGTTTTGGTTGGTCTTTATAAAGGTTGGTATGGAGATGAGAGGTTTCCAGCAGTGATATCGGAGAATGTGAATCTGTCTCCTCTGGCTCTGCAGTGTTTAGTCTGTGCTGCACTCCTACATCTGCTATAAAGCTGCCTGTTAGAGCGGATACTTAGAACAATGCTAATGTCCAATCATGTATGCTACATTAAGCTAAGAGCTAACGCTAATCAGCAGGTTAGAGGGCACGAGGGCTCACGGCTAATGAGAGGCGCTGTAACTGACTGTTAAATCAATGAAAGGGGTAGAATATGTGACATTTTGGTTACTTATGTTGACTTTGTAACCAATAGCAATGCTTTTCTTGTAATTGTACAGAGCTAGATTTGCTGATGAATATTAATGAGTAGTAGGACCTTTGAGAGCTTGTTTATAGTTTGATATAGCCTGATGTCATGTCATATAAAGTAGATTGAATACGTTTAATTTACAGCAATTTTGATCGTTGTACTTTATTAAGACTAAGAGTATACTGCCAGGCTACTCATGTGAACTTGAACGTCTTTCAAAGAAATCATCCCTCACAGTCCATTACATAAGCTACAAACTCCATCTCAATGCATACAGAGATGCTCTTATTGCCGCTAAATCTGCCTACCTCTCCAACATCTTCACTGACCCCTCCCGTAACCCCAGGACCCTCTTCTCCACAGTTAACAAGCTCTTCAAACCCCGTGCTGATAACCTCCCTACTTCTACTTCCGCTACTTGCAGCTCATTCCTCCAGTTTTTCGCAGACAAAATTAACGCCATTAACCACTCCTTCTCAGCTCCATCTGATATAACAGCATCCCCCCCAACCTCCACCGCTACCATTTCTCCCCCCATCTCCCTTGACCTACTGACTCCTCCTCCCCAGCGCCGCCTTTCCCAGTTCAACCTGGTTACCCCACTTGAAATACTCCATCTGATCGGTTCCTCAAATCCCACAACCTGCTCCCTTGACCCTCTACCCACTCCTCTCCTGAAGTCCTGCCTCCCCGTCCTCTGCCCCTATCTTGCTAACCTTTTCAACTCCTCGCTGTCCCATGGAACCGTCCCCTCTGCCTTCAAAACTGCTGCCGTTACTCCAATCCTCAAAAAACCTGGTCTTGATCCCTCCTCCCTCACTAATTACCGCCCCATCTCCAACCTACCATTCCTCTCAAAAACTCTTGAACGCATTGTAGCCAAACAAATTCACTGCCATCTCCAAACCAACCAGCTTTATGAACCCCTTCAGTCTGGATTTCGTCCTCACCACAGTACAGAAACTGCACTCGTCAAAGTCCTCAATGACCTCCTCACCTCTGCTGACACTGGTTCCCTCAATATTCTCATCCTCCTCGACCTGAGTGCAGCCTTCGATACCGTGAGCCACAACATCCTGCTCACCCGACTCAGGGACATTGGTATTGAAGGTATTGCACTCAGATGGCTCCAGTCCTACCTCACTGAACGATCCCACTTCATCTCCCTCCCCAACCACTCCTCTGCCACAGCTTCAGTCACCCAAGGCGTTCCTCAAGGATCAGTACTTGGCCCCCTCCTCTTCATCATTTACATCCTGCCCCTCGGTCAGATACTCCGCCACTTCAACCTGGACTTCCACTGCTATGCTGATGACACTCAGATCTACCTCAGCACCAAATCCCTCCATAACCCACCCCTTACCCACATCGATTCCTGTCTGACAGCTATTAAAACTTGGATGCAACATAACCTCCTCAAACTGAACAGCAACAAAACAGAACTCCTCCTAATTGGCTCCAAATCCACCCTCAGCAAGGTCACTAACATAACATGGCACCATTGTTTCCCCCTCCAATCAGGCACGCAACCTTGGCGTAATCTTTGACCCCACCCTCTCCCTCGAACCTCACATCCGCCAAACAGTCAAAACCTCATTTTTCCACCTCCGCAATATTGCAAAAATCCTACCCTCTCTCACCCGCCCTGCAGCCGAACGACTAATCCATGCCTTCATTTCCTCCCGCCTTGATTACTGCAACTCACTTCTTTACGGCATCAGAACTACATCCCTCAACAGACTCCAACGGGTTCAAAATGCAGCTGCACGTCTCTTCACGCATACCAAATCATGGCATCACATCACCCCAGTCCTCAAAGACCTCCACTGGCTTCCTGTCTCCCATCACATCAACTACAAAATTCTGGTCCTCACCTACAAAGCACTCCACCATTTGGCCCCCCCTTATCTCACAAACCTTCTCACTCCTTATCAACCCCCACGGTCCCTCAGATCCACCGCAGCCGGACTCCTATCCATTCCCACATCCACACTCTGCAGCTTTGGGGACAGAGCCTTCTCAGTGGCAGCTCCTAGGCTCTGGAATTCCCTCCCCCAAGATCTCCGTGACTCTGTGTCCCTCACAGTCTTTCAGTCCCGCCTCAAAACACATCTTTTCAACTCTGTCTACCCATAAGCCCCCCTCCTCTCAATCAATTTCCTTTTTATTTTTTTATTTACTATACTTACTTGTTTGCCTGTCCTTCTTTGTCTACCCTCCCTCATATTGTAAAGCGTCTTTGAGTTGTGAAAAGCGCTATATAAATAAAATGCATTATTATTATTATTATCTATACTATCCACTATTTTCTATCCACATTTACTCAAATGAGCCGAAAAGAAAACAAGATAAAGAGACTACAGCCACACTGCACTTAAGCACCTTTGTGTTTTTGATCTTAATAACTTGCTGATGTTTAGCATGTTCACTACATTAGTTTTCTTGTCTAAACTTTTGCTAATTATCTCTAAAATCAAAGTGCAACCAAGGCTGATGAATGGAGGTATTATGTCATAAAGATAAGAATTGGACCAAAGATTGGTACTTGAAGGAAAGTTAAGAGATCCTAATGTATTACAATTATAGGGTGCATGAAGGGCTGTACCCAATTCTATGGCAATAGTCATTACGATATTTCACTGTAAACCACACATTTCAACCTCACCAGAGTTATGAGGGCACATCATCTTGGAACCCTGAATGTAATAAAAACAGTTTGGGGCAATTCACGCAGGAAATACTGGGATATTTTCCTGGATAAGTAAACCATTATGTTCCTGGATTAAAAATCAGGCATCGTCAAATTCGATAAGATTCAGTCTTCGGGCATAATTAATGTCTATACCAAATGTGAGGGAAATCCATCAAACAGTGGTTGGGATATCTCAGTCTAGACCAAAATGGTGGATTGGGCTTTATTTCTTTAATTCCTTGAAGAAAAAAATGTCTTTGTCCCTCATCCTTTTTCTTTTCTTCAGAGCAGCACCATCATTGGTATAACCCCGACCCCACCTTCCCCTGGCTTCAACTTTTTCACAGATATTCCCATGAGCCCCTCCATCAGTTACATTATATTTTCCTCCTCCTCCTCCTCCTCTTCTTCCTCTTCATCACCTCTCGCTCCCATGCCCTGACACCAGCCTCCCTTTGAAGTCCTCTTTTAAGAGCACAATGAACCCCCTCCTCCAGACACTGCACTCACTTCTCACCTTTTTAATAAGGCAGTCTTAGAGCAGTGTCAGACCTTTTTCTTCTTTTTCTCACACACACTCTGTCACACACTCACATGCACACTTAGATCTGCAGGCCTGTAAATTCTTTGTCACTCGGCTGTAAACTCAGAGACCCCTTCCTGAGTTTATGCTGAGGCACTGTACGTGTGTTTGTGTGAGAGAAGGCAAATGAACAAGAGAAACAAGCTGTTTTCTGGAAGTTTGACTCAGTTTATGTAGTTTCCGGAACTTTGATACAAAGTGAGTCAGTGGTGACTGGGGGTGAAAGAAGCCATTAAAGCATCACACGACCTAATTGTTGCTGAGCGTGTGTGCTTATGTTCACAATACCTGTGCAGTTCAGTTTAAGAGGAATTACTTGTGTTTGTTGCAGCAACATACACAAAGGTATATGGACACCCAAGCTTTATTCCAAAGAAACAACTATGTTTCACCCAAAAGAGTTCATCTTAAAAGGTAAGAGGTCATGTCCATTCTCCCCCAGTTCACCCCCATACCTCCAAGTTCTAGAAATGCGAGTGTTTCCTGCGCTGGCGGGATACATGGCCTCAGGCCCCCGAAGTAATTTGGTGCAGGGAAATCCAGCCTTTGTGACTCAGCCTGTAGCACCAGGATGTTTTCTCTGCAGTCCAGGGCCAGGCTGCTTAGGAATATTCCCTTTAAGCAGTAGACATCATTAAATGATCATTAAATGAAGCTAATACCTTGCAGACTAAAAGTATTCGAAAACTCCCTTTCATACATGAGTGAGGTCAAGTCCTTATGTTGGGTGGTACAAGTTGAGTAACTTACAGTCGATTGTAAGAATCGAGCTGTGTTTTTTAGTGGCTGTGACTGCATGTTCATAATTCGGCGAGCAAATATCTTGTTTGTCCGATCTTGATATAATGCCAACTTGTTATTCTACAGTTCCGGATATTCAGAAACACAAGTAATTAGTTTCCTGTCCATTTTTCAGTTTAAGCAGTAAGTGGGGGTTGTCGTGTGGAAACAGGAGAAGGCTTTCTCTAACCTGCAGCCAAGTTGGATATTATTTTATAATATCAATGTAAGCTGTAATAATAACATTATCTTTAAGAACTACACTGAACTGAAAAACAGACTCGGAGCCAAAATGACACAAAAGATGTGTCCACATACTTTCAGCCCTTCATGAGTGCGCAGTGGGGTCCAGAGTTCAGCAGATCTCAGAGCAGTGACACAGGTCTAAGCCTGCTGAGTATTGAGTTAGATTGAGAGGATATTCCATATGCAAACACAGACGTGCTGCCTTCCTATAATAACTTCCTCAGAAGCGAGGGCAGCTCAGTGTTGAGCTATTTAAGACCAGCAAGCCTTTGAGGACAGAGGATTTTCCTTCCCCACTGCTCTCTCTCTCCCCCCTCTGTCTCTCTCTTTCTGTCATTAATAATATGATATTGTCCCATCTGTCGGTGGACCACGTGTTTCCAGTTAGACTCATCAGATCCTGATGTGGGGAGGCCGAGGGAATGAAGCTGGGAAGCCTGGCCTAGAGTGGGAGCAGAAGAGGTAATTAAATCACGGGGTCTCCACTATTTCAGTGCGCAGGTATACGCTCCAGTGATATGAAAAGTCTGTTTGGAATACAAAGGACTCCTGGGAAAGATAATGTGAGCGCTATTATCCAGCTAAATAAAGATCAATTTCCTGACCTCTTTTTCAAATGATCTAGCATCGATATTCTGTACCAAAACTTCCCCCTCCACATTCTTCAGTTTCATGTCTCCCTGCCAAATGTTTACATCCACATACTTTTAACATGTAATCATATAATTAGATTGTCTTATATGATTGGTTTACAAAGTGTAGGTGCCCTGGGACACACTTTTAACATATTTGTAAGATGCCATAATGTAAAACACAAAGGAGAGAATGGCCTGATAAAAGGCCTTGTTCTGCCCACTGTTATTACCCCACCTCCAGACAGTATTGTTGCAATCATTCTGGGCTAAATCAGATGCAGAAATAAACATCTCTGGGGTTCGGATCTGTAGCCAAAAGTCTCTCAGATCAGGGATTGCATCCAAATATCCCACATCTAGACAGAGGAAAAGAACACTTCACAACATACGGGAAGAATTGGGACTTTTTTAGATAGAAATATGTTACTCAGTGATGAAAATGATGCTCTGAATTCTGTATTGGAACAAGTGGAGTGATTTAAACACTTGTCCTTCTGTCCTAAATCCACACAGACAGACGGACACACTCCCAATCTGTAATTATCTGATCATAAGCATGGCTCTCGCTGATATTTACTGCACACGGCTCAATGTTTCTGTGCCGGTGAACCTCCCTTTGGTCTTCCACAGTCGGAGTGTAACAGTATCTCAGTGACCTGGGTTACTGCCGCCAGCAGCTCCGTGATGTCAGTGAACGCACCAGCGGTAGATGTCAGGGGGAATACCGCTCAATTTCAGAAATCACATCTCCTATCATCACGTTGCAGCACCGTCACATCTCTTTTTTAGGCGGAACTGAATATACTAGAAACCAGAGAGCTGTCATCTGTGATGTCATCCTGGTGCGCCGCCCGGAGCGACAATCAAGATGAGACTGAATTTAGTGCGTTATTTTGTGATCTTTTGTTTATGTTATATTTGAATGATAAAAAGTTTGTTTTCCCAGAGGAGATGTTCCAGTGTACTGTTACACTCACCTATTCCAACTTATCCAATTGATTCTCTATGCAGCTGAGCACGGTCACAGATTCTTATTGTTTCTGACTACATTACATTTCCCCCAAACATGAAATGGATTTAGCAATTCAAGAAATATTATATCATAATGTTGTAATTCAAATCCCTTTGTGGATGCAGATCCTCGTACAAAAGATCAAATCAGGCCAGAGTTCCTCTCCTGTCTCTCTCATCGCTCTCATCATTTCTGCTCAGTATTTCTTCATGGGATTCTATTAGGAGCCAAATGCAGATTACTTAAAGGCATATTTGAATCAATATCATCTTTTACCGATTAGACTTTGGTTCATCGACCGTCTTAAGATGCCTTCAGGAAACGAGACTCATAGATTTTACTCATTTGGTTTTATTCCATTTGGTTTTCAGAGAGAATGACTTTTGTAGAACCTTGTTTTTAACCAGCAAACAAACACAACATGTGTCTATTAAGATTGTTGCCTTTTCCCTGATGCCTAGCAACACATTTAGCTATTTTGTAACCCGCTCAGAGCAGTTGCTTTTTTCTTTCCTGCATATACTAAGTGTACACATGTTTGATTGTGTGTTTGCATGCCTTTTCTTTTTTGTATGCGTGTATACTCGTGCTTTCATGCGCATGAATGTGTGTGAGTGTGTTTGTGGGCCACAGTAGGCTGGAGGCGAGGTTACATCTTGCAGCAATTAAGCTGCATGCGTCTCTTACGCCCCTCCACTCGTCTACTGCGGGGTCTTGTTTCAAGGCCAGCCTGCGTTACACAAACTGAGAGCCTTTGACGGCTCGGTGACCTGATGGCTGAACACAGCAACAACATGTTGAACACACCAGATAATTACACAGTCATATTAGATAGAACGTAAGCGTGTAAACCATGTTGACAAACCATAGAGATGTACAGCAGACAGAAGAAATGAATAGAAAGAGGGAGAGGAGGAGAAGGGTAAGGAGGAAGGAAAAAGATACGGAAAATAAGAGATATGTGAAATGAAAGATTAGGTGAAGGCTGTGATGTGATGACAGTTGGCGAAAATGTGTTGCCAAAAAAGAATATTGGAAAAGCGTCATCCTTTTATTTCCCGTTGAAAGACCTCCCATTAATAGATATGTAAACAAACAATGTTTTTGTGGAGAGAGCCTTGGATCAGTGACACTGAAAAGTTTCCTGATTACAACATGACTGCGCAACAACGCAAGTAGTTACCATGGAAGAAATTACTGAGATACTAACCCCCCCCCTCTGCACTGTTTATATGAGCCTGGATGCCAAAAGAGCCACTTAGGCACAGCTACATGTCACAATATAACTGTAGTAACAGATAGTGAACAAATAAATAATCATTTGTTGATACAGACTCACATAGGTTAGTGTATGTAGACAATGGGACCATGGGTAGTGCATATTAGTATGTAGATAGTTCAACACTGCCCCATGAAGGCAGACTTCAGATATTCAGTTACGGAAGGGGTGTCCGAACTACGTTGTCCCTTTTTTAATTGGCCCGCTGCTAATTGTAAAAGTACAATGGCCCACACCTGAAACTTGTGCATGTCTTATAATGTACTTCTTAAATATATACAAAAATATGACACACGTATCCATGTGTTAATAAGCCCAATCTTCAAATAAATTCAGCCAATTAAAGTTGAAAATATTTTCTAACAAATCTTAGCTGATAAAAATAAAGCCCTAATAACATATGTGCACAAAAAAGCTTGAAATAAACCCTTCCTATTTTTGCCTTAACCCCCAACCCCAACCTGAGGCTTCTGTTTTAAATAACAAAATAACGAAACCCAATGGACAGCTGTGATAGGCTGTTTTTTAAAAAAAAGCATATTCAATTATCCAGAAGAATTTATCTCGATTGATTGATTTTGCTAACTTTATGAGGCAATATACCTATAGTGAGGGGCCAAGCCCTTCGTATGTGGCCCTCAGTAAAAAGAATGTGGACACCCCTGAGTTACGGTACATTCCCATTGTTTGATAAAGTCTCCACTTTTTTGATATGCTTGCAGCAGTCTTTATACTTGACATTCCTTTGTTAAAGGTGACCTATCATGCAAAATGCACTTTTGTACGTCTTTTATACATGCATATGTGTCCCCGGTGTTCCAGGGAACTCACCAAGTGTCAGAAAACACAACCCTCTCTATTTTCCTCCATACCCAAATCTCTTAAAAAGGGGCTGCAACGGATCTGATACAGACTGATCCAGATTTGAACACTTCTGTGACGTCACAGAAGTGGCACTAAGGCTATTGGGCCAACTCCACCAATCAGGAGGAGACAGCCTCGGAC
>NW_011366167.1:0-6878 GCF_000735185.1 Notothenia coriiceps | reverse complement strand
TCCTGATGCTTCGTCATTTTGTTAACTGTCCTGTAATTCCGTCTCACATGATTGATTGATACATTTATTTTGAACAAGTAAAATAAATAATTACAAAACAAAACAAATGTTGCAGTGCATAGTCATGTAAGAGAAATCAAAACAAAAAAATACATTTACAACAACAACAACAACAACAACAAAAACAACAATAGCAACATAAACAGTGCCACATCTAGTGTTCGAAAAGGAGTGAGAAGAAGTATAATTGATTTAATCTCACCCCCTTGTCCCTAAATGATTTATTTATAATATCTGCAGCTCTGATTTCTAGAGGCCTTGAGCTGCCAGGGATTTGAAAAGCTCACAGGTGTGATTTTGTTGTGTTTAGGGCTCGGTCCTCACTCGACAGAGCGGACAAAGCTCTTGGCTCTTGGCACACAAGCACCTTCCCACTCAGAGGGCCCTCCAAGGCCGTGCCGGTTAGCACATTCAGGCGTCACCATCTGCAATAATTATCATTTTTATGCATTATTATTGATATTATTAGTATTATTAATCTGCTTTACCTGTTGATTGACATATATACATATACACATTGTGAAGCTGACAATTGAGCGGCCCGACCAAGCAAGGAGGCAGAGGCAGAACGTCCAAAAATATAACCCGGTGTGGGCATTTAATACCTCATAAACATATGACACAATGATTCACAGCCTCAATCCTGCCGAACCTGTGCACACCGTCACCAACCACAGGGATCTCACACCACACTACCAGCCTCCCAACAGACAGGGAAACAGAGCCTAAATACACACTCAGCCTAATCAGCAATTAGACACAGGTGGGGGGGGGGGGAGACAACACAGGACACCAGGTGAACATAATCAGAAGTAACAGACATGGGGAAAGGGGAACACTATTCAACATAAAACCAGCAAACAGAGACAGACAAATTAAATTACATATAGATGCACACACTACATACATTTTGCCACCAACAACTCGTAACTGAGGCCGAGATCTATGGCCCCAAAGATCACCTCTGTTACACACATATACATACACATACATACACTGATATACATATATGCACACCTACATACTCACACATATACACATAGTCAAACACATGTCCACTCTCTAAAAATACAGGGAACATTATCATTGTTTTAAATGCCGGAGGAAGTCATGTTGACCATCCTATCGAAATTAATTTCATGCATATTCTTTATTTCACACTGGACGCGTAATATCACACGAAGCAGAATTACAGCCATATTTCTCATACTTGTATTTGCATGTGCGTCACACTCAACAAATAATTAGTTAGTGTAATTTGGTCTATACTCTTTTTAATTGTCATGCACCTGATATCTTGTGTCCAATCTGTCTTTCGGACAAATTAATTTTTAATTGAATTCTCAGACAACAGTAATAATCCATAATGTGCTTGTTTGCTGCTGTTTGATTGCTTCAATTGTAATTAACCCTTGAATTATACTGCGGGAATTTTAAGAAGCAGCGAGCTGGAGAATGCGTGCACACGTGTGTATTTGTACTTTGTACGCAATAACTACCAGCCTTTCGTCACGAGTTTATGATTTGTTATCTTATTTTCGCTCTGGTAGGTCCACTTGAATGTGAAATTACATCATGAACACAGTAATGATGATTTATATATATATAAATAAATAAATCATCAGGGGATATTCAAGGGTGTTCTTTCAACCAGGCTTTTTGGTTCTTGACTTCTAAAAGCTTTCCGTATTTAGATAACTTATATATAACTTAAAAATTGAATCACTGGGCGTATCTACGTATTAGTTTTCACTCTGAAACCAGAATTGCTTTGGTATGACGAATACTGTTTCGCATGTGTTCACCAATCAACAGGTTCCTTCTTCATGTTTCCTTACCTTTTTTTTGGATCACAAAGTACAAAAGAGAAAATATTGCAACCTCAATGCGTAGTATTCAGTTGAGACTTACGGCGCTCTCCTATGGCTTAATTAAGAGCCAACTGTCCCTTTAAAGTTGTGTAGCTCATTTGCATTGACCTGTTCCTTTGTGAGCGCGCTCAGAGGGGAGTCAGCAGGAAGCACAGACGAGCCAAAAGAAGGCAGTCATTTCAATGGCTCCATGAAATTAGTCAGGTGTTGGCACTGCATGGGGCATATCAATACCACCCCCCGCTCCTCTGCCACCACCAGCCCTCCACCCCCACCTTCTTCCATCCAGTAATGTGAAGGGAACAAATGCATCTCACTAAAGACTTATCATTATTCCACCCAGATGATGTTTGTCGAAAGCCTAATGACTGTGTGAGCGCATGCGCAATCATGTGTGTCTGTGTCAAATTCAACCCGTCTAAATTTAGTTTGCTCCTTTCAAAGCCGTGTATGTGCTGCGCCAAAACACATCGCAGGCTCTTCTCCACATCCTCCCAGGCACATTTCAACCTATTAGCTACACTCTGAAGAAGAGAAAGAGAAAAATACTCGTCAGTTCTATATTTTCCGCCCGTAGGTGAAAATGTGTCATCCTGGAAAAATCCCTTTTAATCCTCTCGTTTAGTCACATGTTCATTATTCAGTCATGACCTCTTGATGAATGTGGGCTGTGTTGACCTGTGATTAGTCAGCAATTTTTTAACTTCAACTTCAGCATAACGTCAATTTTACATATGATCAAAAACGCTCATTGTAGTCATATATTTTCTTTTAACTTGGAACACTGTTCTGTACGATTTGTATGGTACACAGCTTCACTTAAAACACAAAGAAAACAAAGAGTGTTGAAATGACAAATAGAGAAAAACAGAATAGTGAATAGGGAGGGTTGTTGACACCAGCTGGCAGACAAGGATGCGCCTCCTGAAAGTCTTCATCTCAAGGCTGATGGATGAAGGCTAGATATAGAGGGGGTCTGAGCGGCAGCCGTTCTCCATTTTTATTACTGTCATAAGAAAACTCTTTTTTTTTGTTTACAATCCTGTGTGTTGGTTCACGCAACAGTGAATACACTCACATTTTCACCCAGGCCATTTTGGGCATAGGTAGAATTTAAGAGGACATACTGTAAGTCTCTGCTGTATCGTAAAAATATTTTGAATGTTCTGTGTCTTGCTAAGGACAATTTAGAAGTTGTTTTATTTTGTTAATTGCTTCTTTGGAAACTTCATTAGGAACACCTACTGAGCCTCCTTATTGAAACCATTACAACTCCAAAAAGGGACCACACACACATCATGACTTGTACAATTCGTAGTTTGAGCGAATGATAGATAGCTGCTAGCAGAACTCTTTGAAAATGATAACATTATTTTTGGGGCACTGTGTCCTGCTTCCGCTCAAACAATGGGTCTGCATTTTAATCAATCGGGGTATTCAAATGAATGAGAGGATATACTAGTAATGCATCTCTGATTTTGACCATTTCTAGTTTTAATACTATCTAGCACTTTCGAAAAGATTTAAAGTGCTTAACAAGCAGTGCAAAGCCAGTTAGAATTCAAAAGTTACCCATAAAATGGCTTAATGAAGTCTAAAGGACCACTGTGGAAGTGGGAATGAAATGAATTGTCCATATCTTAGATGTTACAGAAAGTCAACCTGGACTTTAATTATAAGTCTGGGGGTTATTTTGTACTTTTCAGGGGTCACGTTGTTCCCTTTCTATCCTTCCTTTTGGTATAAAGCCTTAATCCTTGATGTTTCATTTTATCCTTGTTTCAAACACCTCAGAATCATCTCCATAAAGTCAAATACAAATATTTAGAGAACCACCTACTGAACTTTGGTTTTGCAAACAAGACTTGGCTGATCTGGTGAATTTATTACCTACAAAGCCCCATTTACCATTTGCAAAGCCTGTGAGTTTTGCAGTGTCATGCTCCAGCTGTAGAAGCCTCTAATTAGAGGGAATATAAATCACATTTAAATCTTTCACTACGTGGGTCGAGTAGCAAACAATATAGAAAAACAAACAAACAACCTGGAGTTTTGCAGGGTGGAATTGAGAGGCTGTTCGGGGGAAGGTACGCAGAGACCCTGAGGGCATCAATACTCATGGTGGACGATGGCATACTGTGCAGTGGGCCTGTTCCTGTCACTGATGCTGGCATGGCTTCTGGGCAGCAGGAGTGATGTGGAGCTTAACAACTTCTCCATCTCACAGCCTTCTTTCTCTTTCTTTAATTATGAACGACCTTGGTCAATAAATAAACGGCTTATTGACCTTGCTGTCATCGTACCGTCTGTGAAGTATACACTCGGTGTTTGCCTCATAATGTCAAAGTACGATGGACCCTTTCACTGCGTCGGGATGTATAACGGTGTGTGATTTAGCCAGTAAGAGTGTTATATTAGGCAAAGTGGAGCTGTATTATGTCACTGCAGTTAATGGGTAAAAGGGTTTTTTCAACTCGAGTTACAACCGCACTTTTCCATCCCTTCCTCTCCCCAATGGTTCCATGTTTAATCCCCTGAAGTTGCTTCATCTGGCTTTTTAAATTATCCAGAGTGGCAGTGGTTTGTCTGCCGAGACTGGTTAATTCAGAGGCTGGTAATGTTTTTGATGCATTGGTTGCGCTGTGATGGACTTAAAGTGGAAATGTTTTAATCTCTTGTGTATGTTTTTGTGGAAAAAAACAGTTTTGCCTATAATGTGCGGTGGTGCTTCTGTGTTTCAAGAGCTTTAAAGGTGGATTATACACACTTAAGCTGCTCTTTTGGTGAATGTGATGTTTTGCTAAAAGTGTCGATGTGAAAGGCGATCATTTTGTCTGAACAGAGCAGTGACTCAGAAGCCACCCCACACATGTCCTAATTGCATAACAACTTCTCCAAAAGCATCTTACGCTCCGAAATATCAGTGAAATGTTGTTTTTCAGATTCCCCCTCTTTTTGCCCATTAAACAGTGTAATGCCTTTTTTACCCTCACATGATGCCGCTAAAGGAATATCTTGACACACCTCACCTCAAACTTAAGTCTTGTAAATGATTCATTGACTTGTTTAAACGAGTGGATGGGACAAGAGGTGCTTTGACTGGAAGCGCTCACGAAAAATACGGTTAGGTTCAGGTTAGGTAAAGGTTGGTCATTCTAAGGGAGATTGAAGTTTGAGAAAAAACCTCTCAAAGTTTGATGCTGTTCATGTTACATAAAATAACAAGTGCACCACATGTCCTAAAGACTTGACCTCTGCTGGTAGACTTCTCAAACTGTTTTGTCTCCAGGCCTGAGACGGCGTAGACTAGAGTGTACTGTAGTGTTGGTGTGTGTTTGTCCCCCACTCTTTCCTCTGTGATTATAATTACCTCTCCACTGTGATCCTTTAATACCTCCAAGTGGGCAAACAAGCGTCCAGGGTTACTGTGTGTGTGTGTGTGAGTGTGCGTGCCCATTCCCATGCGATGTTCAGTGTGTTTGTGTGTATACGAATACATTTATGTGCATGTGTTTCGAGTCCTCCGGGGCTTTTTGCGCGCTAGATAAATAATGATGAATTACAGATTGATTACCCAAGAGTGAACGCTCTGGTATTAAACTTATTATAAAATGCTGCAACCTGTGAGCTGTGTGTGTGTGTATGTGTGTGTGCTCAAGAGAACGCCCCTAGCTCTTGCTTTGCCCATAATTAAGAGAGTAATATTTCTGGGTCATAAACATAAGGATTGGCAGCATGGGTTTTTTAAACTATATTGATTGGATATAGTGTGTCCGCTCAGGGCGAGGCAGCAGCTTTTCATAGCTTCAATATTTCACCTGTATACTTCACATTGAGTAGGGTCCAATTGATGTTGCTTTTACAGCCCGTGTCAACCTGAAAAGTGAGAAATGTGTTTATGTTCGGACGCATTGGTGAATTGAGCTCTCAATAGTCTTTTTAAAGTAACCAGTGATGAGTTTAAGTGGAAGAGAAATGCCCTCTGTGACTGCATAGCTGTACACTTCTTTAATCGCTGGATTCTGAGCTTCTGACTGTTGTACCAGTTAAGCCCTTCACGTTTAATGCAGAAATCCATGACTCTTGTTTTCCAACATTTCCCAACAATCAAGTGGGAAGAATCTCGTTCTAACAAGTTCTGATTGCGTCATCATGATTTTATTGTTACAATAATATAATTAAGTGCTACAGTATATCGAATGTACCATTTTTAATTACTACTTTGAAGTTGACATGGACACTGCTTAGAAGCTGTACGCTCCATAACTTTGCCATGATGCTGCAAGACTCCGAAGGAAGCTTGAACATTAGTTTTTTACCTCAACAGACTTTTAGAGTTAATTAGAATTGATTAACACGGCTTTGGGACAAACGGATATATAATAGATTCTGAATTGCAGAATGTGAAATACCGATCACATATCACATAGATCCCACAAAACCAAAGCAAAATAAGTATATGGGAGGTTCCCAAGTGAGGTGATAGATATTGTTTAATCAAATTAGGGTTACAGTTGACCATGACTGATAGGTGGACTGGCAGTGATGTGAGATCTGTATTGGACCGTAAAGGTGAAGAAGAGCTGAAGCTTTAAAGCTCTGTTCCTCCCTGTGGTCATGAGCTTTGCCTAACATCTGAAGGAATGAGATAACCAATACCAGAGTTAAGTCCAAGGCAGAGGTTGTGCTAGACTTTTTTGCTGTCTGTCATGCTGTCTGTCTGCCAGAGCACGCTGGTGAATTGTCAACGGGGCGGGGGGGCTTGTGAACTGTTAGCGCCGGTGTTGTCAAATGATGCACCCCCACCGTGAAATGCGCCCCGTGTCACGGGAACGCACATAATAAATGAAACGTTTAGACCTTAAAACGAAAAGTAAACGTTCAGGTTGTTAAATGTTGTACAATTATGTGCGCCCTTGCTCATTGTGTCCTGCAGAGGGCAATGTT
>NW_011366166.1:0-23575 GCF_000735185.1 Notothenia coriiceps | reverse complement strand
TCGTGAGTTTCAGCCCGGCCAGAAAGTCCTTTTGCTGCTCCCCTCATCCAACAGCAAGCTTTTGACGAAGTGGCAAGGGCCATATGTCATCACACGGAAGATGGTTCCAGTCACCCATGAGATCAATCACCCAGAGAAGAAAAACCAAACAGACCTATGTTAGGAATTCAAATCAATGTTTTATGGCATCATTTAGTTTAAACATACCGTCAGCTTACAAGCTGTTTTATTCTTAAAACCAGAAGTTCTCGCACAATCTTAATGCCAAGCTTTTATTCTGAAAATCCTTCATCTCCGGTTAGCATTTAGCATGTGGCTAATATTCCTTTTTCTAGAGATGTGAATGTAGAAGTTAAAATGACACGGAATGTTGCACACCAAAACCTAATGACTTTAACACTACATCAATAGACGTCGAGATATTATTTTTGCTGAATATCAAATGAAGGTACAGTTTATTTTAATACATTTTGTTTCCAGACGTATGTGTCTACTATGACGACATCCGGGGCTACCGTAAATGATAACTGCCGTAAAGTACTTCCAGTATTACTAAAAGTAATGATTACAGCCGTTAAAATGCAATACATAAAAAGTCATGAAAGAGAATATGAGGAGAAAAGGCATGTTTAGTATTGAATGTACAATGTCTGAATCCTCTGTTATGCGCAACAACGGACATTAAAGATCGGAGGAGGGAGGACCCCCTACTAGGCCAACCGACAGATGAGGAGGAGCTAACGAAGGGTACATAACGAGCCGACGTGCGTGTTTGGGGTCTCTTTTTCTCCTCTCGAGACCCGGGAACACTGTTTTCTCAGAACCATCTTCTGCCTGTAACATTACCGCGCCATTTTTAATTAAAGTACCCATTTGAACCTTTCTCAGAGACTCCATTGTCTCTTACTTTTAAAGCTTCTCCCCTGGGCGCGAGAATAACGAATACCCTAATAGTACAGAAACCTTTGGTATCACGTCATCGATGCATTTCCCAATGTAGCAGATGACCGTATCCGTGTGTGTGTTGATGTTATTGTCACTCCAATCCGTAGATGCAAAGCAATCCTGCAGTGCTGAATCTGACTCCTCACTCCATCACTGTACTGTCCTTGTTACCGGTCTGTCCCTTTTAAGTTGCTGCCTGTCATCAGGCAGCAGCAGCAGTGAGATGTGGTCTGATTTGCCGAAGGGAGGGTGAGGGAGAGCCTTATATCCATGTCGAAAAGGGGAATAAACATGGTCCAGTATGTTTCACCCGCGCGTCGGGCAGCTGATGTGTTGGTAGTACTTTGGCAGGACCTTTTTCATGTTAGCGGTGTTAAAATCCCCGGCCACAACGAACTCTGCCTCTGGCCGTGAAGTCTCGGTCTTGTCAATAATCCCAAACAGCTGATCGAGTGCTGTTTTGTTGTCGGCTAGCGGCGGAATATACACTGCTGTAACCACAACAGATGTGAATTCTCTCGCGAGGTAAAAAGCCTGGCATGTGATCATGAGGTGCTCTAAATGAGCGGAACAGTCCGAAGAAATAACCCTCACATCTGTGCACCAGTTGTTATTAGTCATTACACACACACCGCCACCTTTACTTTCCCCCAGTTAACATTCCGGTCCTGACAAAAAAAAGTTAATCCGTCAGGAACAATGGCGGAGTCCGGGATCGCAGGGTTGAGCCAAGTCTCAGTGAGAATGAAGATGTTACAGTTCTTAATGTCCCGTTGAAAAGCAATCCGACTTCTGAGTTAATCTAGTTTATTTTCAATGGATTGAACATTAGCCAGAAGAATACTCGGAAGAGGGGGACGATTTTCTCGTTTCCTCAGTCTGATCAGCAACCCGGCGCGGGACCCTCGCTTGGTCTTCCTCCTGCGTCTCTCAGGTAGGACAGCAACAGGTAGCCATGGCAAATCTCCATTGTCTGTCGGTGGGTTATTGTCCACGAAGATTCGGATGTGAAGAAGTTCCTCTCTGCTATATTGTGTAGCAGAGTTGGTGCGGTCGGCTTGCATGTTGCGAACCATGTTAAAAGCAAAACGGCAAAAAGTTAATAAACACGCACAAAATACAAAAAAGGGCAAAGTTGGAGAGGAGCCAAACGACAATGCGGCCATCTTCACCGGCGCATTACAATTTGTTTCAGGTGCAATTGAAATGCAGTCATAGACAAGTGAATGGCACTCTGTAATGAAACTGTATCCATCAATGCAAAGGCTTGTTAAGAGTTTTGTATTCAAAAATGCTGAAAAGATGTTTCACTACTGTTCTGGTATTTTTATTATTTCATTTTTATGAGAACACATTTTTCCCCCTTCCCTTTTCCGTTGAGTTTCTCTGCCTCGGTTTACATTCTCTCTACTGCCGCCTCTTCTCCGGAGTTCAGCTGGAAGTGCTCTTTTTTCTCCACAAGAATTTTACGACTCTTGAATGAAGTGTTGAGACAGAAAACACTTAAAGCGGCGCTGGCAAAAAAAGATGGTGAACTGACAAACAGGGACACAAAGCCCTGGAGGAATGAGGAGGAGAGGGATGGAGACAGGGCAGGAAGAGAGAGTGTGTATTTGAGTACGGCCGACATATTTCAGCGCGATGACCTTGAGTTTCTACTTAGAGTCATTTCCAAATTTCCCAGGAAGTGTGTATCTGGCTTCCAGAGGACATATGGTGTTAAATGTACCTGCTCTGCCCAGTTGTGCTCCGCTTTGACGTTGATGAGCTACGTCTCACATGCTTAATGGTTCACAGCAGCCACTGCAGCATCTGTTCAATGTCTGTCTGGAGGGTGGATATGCATTTTTAGGGCCAATAAGGGACAGGGGCGGACGGAACAGTTCTCCCTAGATTAATCAGATTCAGTGCAATAACGCTGCAATCCTAGAAGTCTGAAGAGGAAACCTGGATCTTAATTCAGACTTGCGTTTGGAAGCCCTCTGAAGTAGACAAAGAGGTCATTTGAAAAAGCATCTGGATCCGGTGGCGTTCGGTGGAGTGAGTTCCCATCCAAAACCACCCTCAACCCAACCAACCCCCCGACCCCCTTTCCCCTGCAACCACCACCCTCGTCTGTTTATCATAGGATCTCCAACACACAATCAAACATGAAAGGATGAGTGCTCGCAAGAGCCTTTTTAGATTTTGTGGAAATGTGACATCTCTGGAAACATTTAGCCTGTCATAGCTGCTGCTGCTCTTCAAAGAGCGCCGAGCGGAATAGATTAATGTCGCTTCTGTAACAAACCTTCTTCCTGTCTGTCCTTTCCTACTAAACACGCTGGCTCCCTTTACTGTAACCATACACAGAGATTACTGACTGTATAGTAATAAGGCAGCAAATCATTTTAAGATGTGTGTGTGTGTGTGTGTGTGTGTGTGTGTGTGTGTGTGTGTGTGTGTGTGTGTGTGTGTGTGTGCGTGTGTGTGTGTAAGTGCATCAACGTTGTACACGGCCCTGATTTCCAACTGATAAGGCATTTGTGCTTGATTCTTATACAGCAACATTTTTGCTCCTGTATCCTATTATATAATCTAGATTAAGAGGAAGTCCTTGAGTAATGCCAACTAAATAGAAAAGGCATGTGGACTCGTACCATGCACTTGTTTGTCATGAGAGGAGATGGTTTGCAAATGTTACTGGATGTTTTATGAATACTGATCAATCGAAGTTTTTCATGATTATACGGCAAACCCATCATTGTATGTTTTTGAATGTTCTGATACAAATCCTCCTCAGACCACAGGAACTTTCATTGACCTTTAATTCAATACACTCTATGTCAGTGTACTGGACTGGAGAGACCATTCAAAAGCTGTAACAAGGATTATCTCGCATATTTACAATGTATGTGTTTCCTTCAATTGTCAAGTTGATTTTAAGCAAAGTGTAGTTTGTGGTATATAAAGGGTACACTATACGCATGGCTGTAATCTGCCAGTAAATTGAAGAAATCAGTTTTCAAAATTGAAACAAAACACGTTCTGTTGGCATTTAATGGGAGAGAATAGAAAAATGGTCTCCAGGACTTTGTTTCAATTGGGCTGGTTTCAAAGAGGAAATATTGTGCTAATTTCCAGGTTGATCTTTGTATTTTGTGCCTCTACTGTGACCTGTCTCCATGCTTTCATGTTCAAAAATGTCTTTATTTTTCTCCTACTGCCTGTGCTGCAGCACCTCTTTTCACCCTCTGTCTCCAACCAGAGCCCAGCCTGCTCTGATTGCTTAGCTGGCTGGCTCTGTTGTGATTGACTAGCCAATGGAAGCGCAAGTGGTACGAAAGTAAACAAAGGACTGCATTTGAGGTTTTTCAGGCGGGGAAAGAAACTCCCTCTGGAGGGAACTTTGGGACTTTAACCTTTGCAGACCATTTACATGCACAAAAACCTATTTAAAACAATATAGGAGAGGGAAAACCCAAAAAAACAAAATAATAGGGTCTCTTTAATTTTTACTTAATGTCATCAGTCAAGACATACATGTTGAAGCTATCAGACATGTTTCAGCAAATTATGGGAATATGCATTCAATCATATGAGTTAAATGTTGCCTACATCAGAACTTTTTCAGCAAAGGTGTTCGCATATCCCACTTTGACAAAGGCAAAAACCACCTCAAACTAGCCTAAAAAAACGTTTTAGGCCATGAGGGTGTGTGCATTTTCCATTCCTATACAGCCTTCTAATGTTATATTTCAAAATGTGCATAAAAATAGGTTGTGGAAACATAGCTAATGTAGCCTTATAGACCGGAGGGGGCAATGAGACAGACAGGAGAGAAAGAACTCAGGTTTCTGAAGAGTTCTGAAATCATTCAGAGGCTGAGCGGGCTAGTGTGTATGTTGCTAGCATGCTTACAGCTAACATCTGTGCAATTGCTACATTGGCTGTTTGGGGACATATAAAACAGAAGATTTGCTACGCTTTCTTTCCAAAAGTAAACTGATTTGCAGTTCTTTACCTCTTCAGAGGGTTTTGTGAAAGGAAGATCTCCCACAATACTCATGCTCAGCATCAATATTTACTAACGTTTCTGCCCCCCTGAAATGTGAGTATTATCAATAAATTGTGATGTTGAGCAATAGCAGTGTGGGAGATCTTCTCGAGGCTCAAGTAATACTTTCCAACGCACCTGCTGCATCAAAGAAAAATGAATGGTGACGTATCTCTTTTGAGCAAAAACTCAACAGAGGGTTACATTAAGAACATTTCTTAAAAGTAATAAATAAAAATAGGTCGAAGCTTAAAAGCATAAACATAGACCTTATATTGGACAGCATCTTGAGTGATTTTACAACTTTTTCATGTGGTTTATAAAAACAAAGGATATAAGTGAGGCAGTTCATCTTTACATTAGCTTTTCCTGTTAGTATTAGTTTGTCACTTCCTGTTTATTGTTGGGATTAGGTGTAATCAAATAAAAAACTAGATGGGCACTAGTTCAAAGACCTCCGCTAATGCTTATTCCATAAGTAAATGTGTGTATTCGCCTTTGATTTGGGTTCACTCCAAGATTGAATGGGTATTAAATTGGTACATGCTACACTCTTCAATCAAGATTTGTAAAAATCATAATCATGTGACAAACAGACAAACAGACCAACAATCAAAACATACCCTTATTGGCGGAGATAAATATCCTTGATAAATATATTTTGAGGTACTGTTAAGTGGAGGCCTTTTGCATTGGCCATTTTAAGCCAGAATAGCGACGACCTTCAGGGTCATATGATATGGTGGATGTATCTTGACCCAGGCATTATTTCCCATCCCCCAACTCTTAACAAAAGACCAACAATGTCTTGAGCCTAACAAGCCAACAAACAACATGTAACTGCAGAAATGCAATGGCTGGTGTAGTTTTACAAAAGTCCTCGGGACATCCGTTGCATGGTTAGAAAAAACCCAAACAACTTTTCCACGTGTGTCACAAGCAGGTAAAATCCACATAGTGCCTTTGCTGGATAATGTATAAATGACAGGACACGGTAAGAAAACTGTGTGCCTAGAACTGATCTAGCTTCCACTCAATGTACAATAAAACAGATTTCCATACACAAGGTTTTGCTTGTGTCTGTACTAGACATTTACTATAAAACCTAAATTCAAATTTCAATAAAGACATACCTATCCATTAAGATTAGTTTGAATTGGTAACATTTGAAACCTCCAAATGTACATCCTCTATAGGAAAACGATGCACACATATTCCTTGTAAAATCTACCTAACATAGGTACATACATAGTTGTATTGTCTTTCAATAAGGAGGCTGATGGTCGGACAGGGGTCAGAGGAACAGAGGCTGTAGACTTCAGATACAAACTGGGAGGTGAAGTGCTTCTGCTAATATAGACAGGCTATAATAAAAGACGAGAAAGAGACAAAAATAGGAGGCAGAGAGGGTCAGACAGAGAGAAAGGAATGCTGTTTACTCATTGCACTCATCCATAAGAGGGCTCCATCTCAACAGTCAGTCAGCCGGACGTAGCCTTGAGTTCAGCACCGCATCCAGCCAACACCCCCCCCTTTCTTCTCCAAAACACCCCCCCCCAAAACCCTAGACCGCCACCACTTTACCAACACAAAAAGATGCAGCACGGTACTTTCCTTTTCACCCTAGCATGCAGCTCCCCCCTTACCCCACCCAACACACACTCTCACACACACACACACACACACGCGTGCGCACACCCCCACACACACACACACAGACACACACAGACACACAAACACACACACACACACACACACACACACACCCCGAGCCTCCCTCCTTTTCCCACCTTTGTATCAGTTGAAAGGCATATGGTTACTGCCATCCGATTCCCCTCGGCTGAAAGTGCCTTTCACTTTACCGCAGTTCACAAAGGGGTCAGACTACGGCAAACAGAAATATTGTGTGAGAGTTCACTTTTTCTTGTGCCTGAGCTTAGAGATGTGAGACAGTCCCTGAAAAAGTTACATCTGGTCAAACAAACCTCACTCCATTCCTCATGCCAGAGCGGGAGAATTTATGCTGGAGTGAATAAAGAGTGGTATTTGGGAGAATTGACAGAAGCTAACCTCGGACATGGTCAGCCGTACATCATTCATTCAACTCCACATCCATGCACAGAGATTTCCACTCTAGGTCGGATTTCCTGATGTTGCTCAAAACAGATGCATTGGAAATTGGCTGTTCGGAGTAACAACTGTTGGATTTGTCTGTGAAGTCAAACAAAGAGACATCACAATGAGAAAATCAATCATCGCCGGGCAGGTGGGGCTGATAGGAGCGAGGTGTCAGAAATGTCACAGTGGCCGGTGTGTGTGTAACATGATGAGGCCGTGTTTCAGTCCAAACCCCAGGGTCCTCTGGGCTATCTAGTCTCTCCAGCTCCCTTTGTGCTACTCTGGTAAATCATTAATAATGAGTGTTCCTCTGCTGACCTTGTTTGCTAAAAGACTTGTACCTGACAACTTTGCACGCTAAAGGGAAACTATTTCTGACACAGAAACGGGACATATTCTTATTTTAGAAAACCTCCCTAAGCGACTCGTAGCGTAAGTTGAACTCTTTGAAACTTTCCGATCTATACCCGTGTCCCTATTGTTAACCCTAATAATTGTATCCATGAGTTGAGGGTACATTTCCATTCCACAGCCCTGTAATTAGGCTGCCTATTCAAGCACCAATTTATGGCCGATATTTTTTTTGGCATTAAAGTTACCGACCGAGCTGAAGATTTGATTTCCAAATGGGAACTCTGGGGAACCACACCAAAACAGCCTCTGGGAAAGAAACCGCACAGCCAAGGAGTCGTCAGCACTTCAAACACTTTACTGCCAGCTAAAAGAGATTAATTCTGAAAAGCTAAATGGTGTTTACTTTGCCCTTTATGATGGTTCATTTTAGTAGGATAACATTTGGTGAGAAAGTGTCAGGCTTGGTTTTACTCGAGGCCCGCTGCTTGCCCACAGACCGGGGACTCTTCGAGGAGATCTTCCCCCAGCAACACCCCCCTCCCCCCTTAGTTTACAGACTGACAACCGGCCTGGAAGTGTGCCTTGTTCCACAGGGCCATCAAACATGTATTCATCCCATAAGCTACTGCCAACAGCAGTGGGCACTACAGTGAGCTGAGCCAACGTAGGGCAACTCAGGCCGCAGTAATAGAAGATAAATGTAATGGCTTTTATGCATTTCTGTTTTGATGTGTTTATGTTTAAGGGAATGCGGTGTTAAGAGGTCACTACCCCTGAATGGAAGACTGCCTATGCACCATAAATCTGTCCCTCATTGTGAAGACAAAATGAAAATGGCCCCGTCATAAAACATCTGTAATGGCTCCATCCACCACCAACACATAATGGGGCAATTACCAAGAAGGGGGCTGGGACAGCAGGAAGCCTTTAGCTCTCTTTGGTTCACCACACAATGCTTTGGTGTATGTGTTTGTGTCTCATATGCGTATGCCTGTGTGTATGCATATGTTGCCGCTTCATTCAATCTTTGAATCGCGATCTGAAGGGATTAAAGGAGGCACGAAGCAAATCGTATTGCTTTTACCTGGTCATTGACCCTGTTCCCCACTCCGTCCATTCTGCGCAGTGACAGACGGGCACATCTAATCTGAAATTGCATTATTGATGCCTGATTCTTTGCGCGGGCCGGCCCGGGCCCTGCCTCTTCCACACCTCGTAATCAAGCATAATTGAGGTTAACTGTACGGCACGGCTGAAACGCTAGACAGGTAAGCCGCAGCCTCTCATGATTAATGTAGTGTGTTAGTGTTCTGGGCTCTGACCTTTTGAGATAGGCCAGGCACCATTTTTAAGTGAAAGCTCTGCCTCTGCCGAGTTGTAGAGTTGTCCATCAAGTCCTCCTGCCCCCCGCCGCCCAAAACTCCTCCACCCAACCAGCACCCCCACCTCTTCCAAAGTCAGATCCTTGTCTTGCTGCCTCATTGCCCCTGACCCATGTTTGTTTGCCTACATGTCTCGTTTTACAATGCAGAAATGCTCTTTACTGCACAGGGCCTTCTTTGAGTTTCTGCATGTTTTATAAAAATATATGAGCATTTAATGTGCAGAAAGGGTTGCACATTTTACTCAGAGATTCTTGGTTTTTCTATATTTTTGCTATTTCTAGGCTTCTATCGAGTCAATTTCCTTTTTAATTCCTGTCTTTTCCATTGACACTGCATTTCAAAGACCTAATTTGTCGTCCCGCGGGCCGAGTGCCTGAGACCAGTGAATGCCATTGTCCAGGCCCCTGTTGGTCAACGACCCTCCCTCTCTTCTCCACAAGCCTCCGCGGATGTGAATTGGCAACGAGGTCATGTCCTCGCCTTGCTCCCAAACATGAGCATTGTCAGAGTTAACTGAGTAAATTTGCTTTTGACTCAAGCTCATTCAGACCCTCACACAGAGACGCTGGACACAAAAAGATGAACTGCGAGCACACAAAAAGACCAGCTTCCTTTCTGCGGAGAGGTTTGCAAGGAAAATCAGAAGGTGTACTTGTTAATCAGGGATGGCGAAGGACCCAGGTCACCATCTGTAACATAGACCAGGGGTAGTAAATGGATGAGGAGGGGTGAAAGGGCACCCTCAGACATTCCCTTAGAAAATAAACAGAACAAAAGGGCTTTTCTGGACAGGTATTCCAAGTAGATCTATCAAGTTGACTAAAGTCGTTTTTCTGAGTTCATTAAATAATTTAATGCAAAGATAAGAAATGCATATAAGAGCAAGGTTCTACTGCAATTGAATAACAGCAATGGCTTCATTCTCACATTTCACACTTCCAGTTGGGGAGTGAGTTTAACGCAATTAGCAGGTTATCTGTGGAGAAGTGGAGGTGTCTGCTCTCTTCCTGTTACCGTATGGTCTGACAGGAGGGAGGAAGAGGCAGAGGAAGAGTCAGGCAGATACACCCATGGAGGAAACACCCTGATCTTTTGTTACAGGGTTGCTCTGTTTAGGGTTTATTTTCTGTTTCTGCTCAAACAGCAGCTGTCAAGTGCAGCCAACCACCGCTATCTTTATCTTTAACCCACAGAATGACTGTATATCAGTTACTCACCCAATATTACCTTGAATTCTTGAAGAAAACTTTGTATTTCTCGCATGCCTCCTTGGTACACAGGAATAAAGGAAAAACAGGAAAAAGGCTTGATGAATTTAGGTAAAGGGAGCTGAGTTTAATATCCTTTGAACATGTCCGGACAAGTTTCATGCTAGCGTGACTGTTAATGCAGAAGTGTTTTGTAGAGAACGTTTTTAGGAAAAATTCATGTTTTTTAGAAGTAGTAAGCATACGATGGGGTAAATTATACTTATTATACAGGTTATACTGCAGAAGTAGGAAAGGGATGTCTTGAAATGATTAGGCATTCATTGACGTTTTTCTTCGTTCAATGTGTACGCATTCGAGAAAAACAATGTTTCTTTAAAAGTTCAAGGTAACACAGGGGAAAACATTCACCTACAAATGGTAATTTTATCCATGGAGTATTCCCTTAAAATGTTTTACAATTATGTTCCCCTCAGGCAAACGATTTCTAAACAGTTCTACAGAACTAATTTTTGTTTTACAAAGGTAGAAATTGGATTATAAATGGATTGCAGGAGAGAGAAAAAAAGCAGTGACCTCTGCCTTTAAGGCACAAGCAAGTGTATTTAATGTTTGTAGCCGCCCCTGCCTTTGTGTTGAAGCCAGTGGTTCAATGAAAGGCGGCAGTAGGGGTCACTTCAGGCATCTGCTGCTCCCCTGCACCACTCATCTGTCCATCTGTGTACGCTGCTGCCCTTCTGTCCCCTCACATACACTCGCAGACACACAAATACAGGAAGATCCACTCCTTAAAGTTGCGTGTGAGCGTGGACACGTGAGTTCTGTCTGGGAGGTTTTATTCCGCATCTGTTTAGCGCACCATCTCGCATTGGCCCGAGTTCTTGGCTGGAGAAAGGTGTCAAGCTTTATAATAGAAGGAACTACAGTATCTGCAAACCATAATGGTGGGAAATAGAAGAAACCAGAGAAGGTGGGATCCCTCTAGAGGCAATAAAGAAAGAGAGGGAGAGTGAGGAGAGAAACAGTCAGTGAAAAATAAATAAGTTCTTGCTGGAGTTTATCAGTAGCAGTTTAAAAGCCAGGCCTTGGCAACGTCCAAGCTCTTTCTCTTCGACATTTAAATTGTATCCATGCAACAAATCAAAGCATGAGATCTAAGTCTCAGCTATAACATTTCTAATGCTCCTTAATGCCAGTTAAACAAATGTCTGCTTGCTTAGAGGTCCTCGCCATCTAAGAGATCAGGCTGATTTATGCCCTTCCTGTCGCTGATGAGGACATCACTGATAAAGGAGAGGTGATGCTCGAGGAACATTTACATCTTCATTCCAGCCAAGACTTTCTTTTTAAATCTCAGAGAGCCTCCTGGGAACTTCTACTCGGAGCAACACCTTTTAGATCTTCACTCGTGCAAGCCTTACAGATCTCAAAAGCCAAGCCTTTGCGCACAGATGTGGGGTGTCAAGACTATTTGTGTTTCTGACCAAGAGTACCCGTCTCTTCGCCAACTTGGGTTTGCTTAGACTAATATATTAGGAGCGAGTTTCAAATAAACACGACTCTCTGTTTTCGCCCTCTCTGCTCTCGCCGTGGAGCGGGGGGACAATAAGGCGGTTGTGATGAAGAACTTTATAGGAACATTTAACTTGAGAGTGAGGGATTGAAGCGGGTAAACAAAGCATTCCTTTCCCTTTCATCACCATTTAACTGTTCCCTTCACATTCACTCTCACCTCCAGGCCAGTGCCCACCAGACCGTGGAACTTGTCAAATAAATATAAATCAAAAAGAGAAAGGTTTATCCCACAGGTTTGCGTGAAGCTGCTTAGAAATGTAGACTTGATTGTGAAACATTACAGTAAATCTGAGCCAGAATCAGTTTAATGGTTTGCGGTGAAGTTAAATCCCCGGGAAACGGGATCACCGGGAATATACATCCAAACTATTCTTGTGTCCCAAGAAATATGTTAACAGGAAAAAGGGAAAAACTAGTTACGTTTACTGTAAACCAAATAGCTGCAATGTACAAACTATAGCAATCACTACAGAAACAGGTAAATGCTCTATGTGCTTCTTCATGGATGCAATTCTCAGATTTGTATTGGATGCAAAACTCAATGGTAACTTCCATGAGACCCCATAACTTCATATATTGGAGTCTGATTTGAATCAGACAAACAGAACACCAGTTTTGCATTGAAATAATTCAAAAGACGCAAACTGTGCTAACAGAACTCATGTCAAATTGATAAAAGTATTTTTTAAAAAGGCCTTTCTGTACCAAATTACGTTTGTTCATTCAAAGAATAAAATGCTATTTATGACTCCCATGATGCTGTACATAGCAGACAGAACACTTTTAATATTAATCCACAGCTATAGCGAATTGTATGTTATGTTCATTCTAATGTTGGTTAACAAATGGTTTTCTTTGGCCTCAATATACCACCAATAATACTTTGGAACCCATAGATTTATGAATATTTCTCCTTGTTTCTTGAACGACCAATTGGTTTTGACTGTAGTTTAAGTTGCACCTCAAGATTCCCAGCATAGTGTGGTTATCCTCCAAAGACAGAAAACCCTTCTTATTTTAGAAAACGAAATGCAATCCCTAATATGGTTTACTATTTCCACTTGAGAGCAGCAGGGATAGCATGGCTGGTGGTAGCACCCCGGCGATGGTGTTCCAGAAACATAGCCTGGAGGGCCATTTGGTATTACTCAGGGGAATGGTTGTTGTGTCAGTCATTTGCAGCGACCGCTAAAGAGTGCACTTAGCATCCTCTGTTTCCCCCAGCAAACATGTGGGGAGTGACATGATACTGTACAAGAGCCTGGACAACATATAACATTTCAAAGCAATTTCCTAATTGTTTCCAGGCCAAGGTCGATAGCCTATATGGAAGCAATCCCTTCTTTCAAACTTCTTTTTTTTCACATCCACAGATTGGGAAACATTAAAGTGTTAAGTAAACTTGACCCAGGCAGGCTAATTCATTGGGAAATAGCTGGGGTTTGTGCATTCAGTGCCATATCAATGACAGTCAGTCAGTGGATTTCTTTCCACTTGGTCACCATATGCTTATATGGTGACCAGTCACTGAATAATGACATTTGTTGTCTATGATGAGAGACTGTTTGCACAGGAGAAGGATAGATTAGCTAGCGTACCTTAGGGCTAAAATATAAACTCCTCTGTTCAACTCTTATTCTGGGGTTTATTTTAAAACTTAAAAGGCAACTATATGCCAATTTTCAAAATATCTACATGTTGTTCCTATAGTCCAGCAAAGTCAAAAGTATGTGTTAACTTGGACATCTCTTCCCAAATCAAAACACTACAGTGCTAAATCTTTAATGTGTAGGCTAATGTCATTAAGTCTTAAACTGCTCCAAAAACAATGGCTTGTTAATGGTGTTAGAGATTATCATAAGAGGAACCGGGGAACGTTATAAAAGGAAATGTTCAGTTTCAGAACTAAGAACTCTACAATAGTCAGTGTTTTTTAAATACAAATTTGAAAGAAAATGAGGTTGAAAGGTTTAAGCTTAAGAACGAAAATATATAAAATTATCAAACCTTCATTCAATTTTCATCTTATTTAGTTAATTTATTTTTTAAAACATAGTTTCTTGGCCTCTTAATCCCTCGTAAATGAATGCCCCAAATATTAGTATTTATTTAGGCATATAGCCTCTTGAAAGAACACTACAAAATAAATGCTTAACAAGGTTGCAAAGTGGAATTAATCATCAAAATTACCAGACTGTTAGAGTTTGTTTTGAATTTTATTTGTACAGTAATGGTGTGGAATATTATCCAGTAATATATGTATATAAATGATCTTATATATCATTGTAAAAGCTCTTTACACTCTAACTGAATGCACCTCAAAACTCAGATCCTATATGTAATAATGAGGTAGACATTAATAATGGTATTTTCCACCCTCTGCAAAAAAAAATATCGAATACACCTTAAATTACTCTTATCAACGTATGAAATATATGATTATCATGGAACTCTGTACATCACAAATAATAAAATAATAATAGAATAGAAATTATACCGATTTGAGTGCATTTTGTATATTTACAAAGAAATGCCGCGTTCTCATTTCTTCAATCGTTGCACTTTGTAAAGTTTTCGACTGTACAAAATATTTACAGCTCAAAAAAGGAAAAAAATGAACAGCAGTGCATTCAAAGCTAATGTGCATTTAAATATTGTCTCGTTCTGAGTCTTTATTTCTTATAATTCCGTCCTTATCAGACGAACTCTCGCTGACCGCGGGTCCTCAGTCAGCTGTGGAAGTGCATTTCGTAAAGATGCAGACTTTTGCGCAAAAAAGTTCGCCTCAGTATGTGTGCTTTTTTACTTTCTACTTTTTTTTTTACAACAGGCACAATGTCTGATTCTGTGTCCTTTTCCTGGTCTGGTGTAAGGCAAAACAAATCTCTTGAAGGCACCACCATCTTATCTCCTCTCCTCGGACCAGTCTGTGTGTGTGAGAGTGTGTGTTTGGTAGACCCTTTTATTGGAAAAGAGGCACTTCCTCGGGGCCTGTAATGACTCCAGCTGGACGGTGGCAATTACGGCCTGGATGCACATACCCAAAAGAGTCCGGCCTGGTATGCAGCATCACACGGCAGAGCTGCGAACAAAGCGCGGAGCCCACTGTCCCCTTGCCCCGGCACGAACAGGTGCACAGTCAATGGACTCCCATCCCGCCTTGTACTCATCCCGTGTGCCATATGGACACGTCTCTGGGAAACAAAAGCCTGTTGATAATTCGCGGATGGGAACCAAGGCACGTTAAGGCAGTGAATGATTGTGACTGTACTGAATAAATAGCAGATATCGCCTCTGTGTGCATCCCTTTTGACTTTCTCTTCAACCTGGGACCCATCTTTTTGAAGTGTTTATCTAGCGAGCGCTACCTGCACCCGCACTGCTCCACCACCATGTCCTCGTACTGTTTGTACACCACGTTATTGCCCGAGTCGATGTACAGGATGCTGATGGGGCTGAGTTTGGTGGGCACGCAGCAGCTCGGTGGGGTGCTGTTGGGGTCCATAGAGTTCATGAGCGTCTGTATGATTGCGTGGTTGGTGGGCTCCAGGTGAGACCTTAGGGGGAAGTCGCACACCCCCTCGCAGTGGTACGCCTCGTAATCCAGAGGCGCGATGATCCAATCGTCCCACCCGAGCTCCTTGAAATTCACGTGCAGCGCCTTTTTGCTGCACCGGGATTTGGATTTCTTTCCGTGCCTTTTCCCGTGCCGGTTGCTGAGCGCGGTCCTCCTCCGCCGCCGGGGCCCGTCTCCTTTCACCCCCAGCAAGGACGCTCCTTTCTCCACTACTTCCTCCTCGTTCTCCCCCCGCGACTTGATCTTCTCCTTCATCTCGTTGAACAGGTTCTCCCTCTTCTTGGAGCGCGTGTAGGCCACCAGGATGGCCTTCTCCTGTTGGGGCCGGCCCCCCCTGCCCAGACCCAGCTGCCTCAGGTCCACCTCGGTGTCCGTTTTGCGCAACGTGACGCGCAACTGGAAGCAGAGCTGGCCCCCCTGGTGATGCGGCTGATGGTAGTGATGCTGGTGCGCTTTGAACATATCCCACGCGTCCAGGACTTCCCACCCGGCCTTGGTGGAGTCCATTGGGTCCAGGGCCCGGGAGTCCAGCAGCCTGTCCGAGCGGCAGGGGTACAGCTGGATGTCGTAGAGGCCCGCCGTCTGCAGGGAAGTCTGCAGGTCCCCGGGCCCTCTCCGGAATATCCTTAATTCCGCCCCGACCAGCTCCTCTTTGTCTGAAAGGGTTGAGACATCAAACAGATACTTTTGTCTTCGCAGAGGAGAGTGCAAAAGATCGTCTGTAAGGATAAAAAGAAGAAAATAATTGCAGTCAGATTCACTTAGGGTGTACAGTGTTCAGAGAGGATGGAGGGGGGGAGCTCACGTTTTCCCACAGAGGCCTTCTCTCTCTCTTGAAACAAACTACAGATGACAAGTCCTCAGTTTGCAAAAAAAGAAATCAAAGTCAACACCACTTTTATTTATTGGTATGAACTGTCGAATTATAACTTTATTATCCTTAAAAACACAGATGTTCCTCTTAATTTGCCTTGATTTGATTACATGCTAATGTAATGCCCTTGAGTATAACTACATTAATTATGTATAATGCTAAATGAGGGTTTAGTTTACACAGCTTGCTTCTAGGCTTCCTCTCTAAAATTGTACTTCCTTAATTTCATTTCATGCACATTTGTTGCACATGTAATATTGCAATGCTAAGCACACAAGACATATACAGGGATATATCTAACCTTGCTCGTTCCAAAAAGTGAATATATATTTCTGTATCCACCTGCCATTTTAGCGCCAAGATTCGTTTTTGATTCCGCATTGAAAATAATCCAATAAAATCTGGCGACATTTGAATGCAACGCCACTTTTAACCAAAGCCAGCCTGTTTTAATGAAAATACTTCTGCTTTCATTTCACGTGATGACAGATTGATGATGAATTTTCAGCTCTTTGACAGAGTGGAAGTAAACTTTGTACTTCTTTGCAAAGTGTCTTAAATACCAGCAGCAGGCAGAACATCACAAATGTGGTGAGTTTCCAGAGATGTAAAGCAAAGAAAGAAAGAAAGAAAAAAACAACAACAAGGGGAAGGCCCTTGGGTGCTGCCAGACACAACGGACCAAAGGCGACATACTGTACACTCAAGGGAACAATACACAATTAATGCATTATTCCCTGCGGGACACCAGCAGGCCTGCGAATATTCCATCAGAGAGACATGAATATAACACTGTGGATCAAAAGCGTTTCCAAAACACGTGAGAAACTGCTTTTAACTAAGAAGAAGTGGTGTTTTTAAATGTTTTATCGAAATCATTTAGGTTTAGCAGGTTCAGCTTGCAGTTTATTAAAGTATAAATGAACATTTATAGGATTTTGCTGCCGTTAATATCCAATAAAACGAATAAATGTATCCATTATATATTCTATTTTGAAAAACACAAATATTTAACCCCTTTGTTTCATGATTAAACGCAGAATCCTTGGCAAGATTTGTCAGGGAAAATGCCATTAAATAAATCAATAAAAAGCTTTATCAAGTATATTTGTGTTTGGATATGTAAACTGATTTCAATTTTTAAATGTCCGATTTTTCCACTCATTAAAACACAGGGGTTAAACCTCAAAAGCCTAAAAGATAGTTGATGTGTGGTCTATTTTTCTGCAAAATAAAAGCATGTTGTCTCGCCTTACTGTCTCCATTTCATCTAAACGATAAGATAAATACATATATAAAATAAAAGTGGCATGCCTACATCTGAACCACCCTGTGATATCATTTGTAGGACTCTCTCTAAAGAGATATGTGAATGTAGTTGTCAGTTTCCCTCCATGAACCCTGCAGAGTTCCAACAGTAAAAGCAGATTGAAACCTCGTGTTCCTTTCAGTGACTTCGCGCGTATGGTCTGCATTAGGGTTCTTCTTTCCTTTTTTATAAGACCTCAAACAAATCGAATGCAAGTTCACCAAATAATTAACAGTTTTGAATTCCCAACTTCCTCATTAAAGCACTTCCCCTCTTAAATGTCATCTCATCCTGCCAACGACAACATTCACCTCCAAACTGCACGGAGCGACTGACACACTGCTGAAATTATTGAGAGATATTCGTGTTGACAGTTTAAAAAAAATGTCGAGGGCTTTTCTTAATTTCATTATTATGTAAAAATGTTTTTAAAAAAAAGCCAATTGTTTCCATTACGCGTAAGATGCTTGACGGTGGATAATTGGGAGAGAGAAACGCGGTGGACTTCTTTATTGCGGGGGTTAAACCGGCATCCTGTGCACTCTTGTCTGACCTTGTTGCTTGTATTTGAACAAATGCCGTCTAACACAGAGAGAGAGAGAGAGAGAGAGAGAGAGAGAGAGAAAGAGAGAGAGAGAGAGAGAGAGAGAGAGAGAGAGAGAGAGAGAGAGAGAGAGAGAGAACTGGGCTGCACTATCTGCGCTTTAATGAGTTACCCAAAGTGCCAAAACTAATTTTCATTTTTTTTTTCTGATCTTGCCATTTTCTCTGACCCCCAGGAAACACCCCTGCCTGGTTTTATAAGCACATTTTGTCTTCCTACACAAAGTGTGAAAGCCATAGAATCCATAGATCATAGGTGCACTGCGTAAAACCTGTCCCCGCGTGGATGAATAATGCGTAAAACCTGTTACTTCTTTACGCCTCAGGAGACCCATGTGCATTTCTTTTTTTCCCTGATGAAGGAGATTTAAATAACAAGCTGAGGTTCATTCTGCAGGTTAATGCAATGCAACACTTAGGGGGTGCTGGAGGAATCCCAAAAGAAACCAAAAGGCGTTTGAGCTGAGAGAACGGGAAGAAAAATTATTTTCCGTAATTAAAGTGGCGGTCGCAAAGGGAGGTTCCGCAGTTAGAAAATTAAAAAAATGTACCACTTCACAGCAAAGGAAGTGCTCTTTCTTTTTTTTCTCCCTCTTCGTTTTGTTGGTGATGTGCCCATCGTGGCCGGGCTGGGTCATTATGGTAGAATAGACAGTGTTTGATATGTTATGACATGAACACTCAATTAGATCACCGAGTTCAAATACTCCAATCAGCCGTTCGATGCCAAGCAGCTCTCAGAGGGTCCAGCTCGGGGTCAGAGTCAGTGACACATCACATCAGAATCACGGGAGAAAGTGAGGCGTTTTCATATCAAATGTGTTCACACTGCAAGAAGTGGGCACACGAAAGAGTCTTTTAGCTTTAAAACTCTGAAAAACCTATTTTTTTTACTCTGAAAATGGCATAAGACAGCCAAAATCAATGCAGTTTTGTAGCAAAATGTCACAAAAGTTCAATAAGACGAACTTCACTGACAAAAATCCTACAAACATTTTGTTATCAGTAGGCTATGCACTCTCAACGCAACACGTTGCCAGATAATATGATTTTAGCAATAAATAAATCCTAATGTGGATATTTTTTGCAGAGTTTCGGACCTGAGGGAATGCAAACAAAGATAGCTTTTATTTCTCCTGCAAAGATTAACTCGGTTTATGTCCCCCTGTGTGTGCTGGATGTGTTTGTGTTTGTCAGATTGTGTTTGTCCTCGCAGGCAGTCTAATCACTTGGTTACACATGTTAACTGACCCAAACACCTGCTTCTCACACCGCCCGAGCCGCTGTGCTACGGCCCCCAGCTCCCTTTGTGCGGCACAAATTGGCCAAAGTGGACCCAAAGTGGGCACCATGATGGCAACAGATTATATTTTTAACATTGGCAGGATTACGGTTAGTTAGTATCAGTTTGTGTTGAAAAAATATGGCTAATTTAAAAGGTTAGATTTAAAAAGAAATCAAAAAATTATACACCATGGTGTTTTCTTATAAATAAATAAAATTCTCCTATGAATTTTCGTGGAGTTTGGTAGCAGAGTAGTTATTGCTCCTGCCTGCGCTGACAGTGATTTACAGCCTTCATTTAGAGAGCGCCTTAATTAGTGTTTTACTGTCGTGTTACCCTGAGGTTAATTTAAGCGTAATATAAGTTAATACTCGGCAAAGTGACATGTTTCGAATAAAAGTTACGAATACTATCACAAAGCTGATCATGGACAACATATGAGACTGTAGCTTTCAAACGTTTGTTTTTTCAAACAATAATTTTTAGGATTTGTTGATATTTTATGCGCGTAAAATGCATTTGTACATCATTTTGCTTGATCTAAAACGTGCATAAATGTTGCTTTTTATAAACCTTTTAAAGCACGATTGGAGTTTCTATCTATGCAAAAGATTATATAAAATAAGGCCACAGAATTATGCAAAAAATGATCTGATAGAGCAGCATGTGACTGAAACCAACCTGTTCCTCTGTCCACAAAACTTGTTATGGTGTTGGCAGATTTAGAGGAGCGGAAAAAGCTTGCGTTAAGTCCGAGCTTCTCTGCAGCCGAGTATGTCCTGTATATGGAGAGCATGTATTCATGCGGCACAATAGAGTCCTTTGGGTCTTCTTTGTGGTGTCCCACGATGGGGTGCGTGGACGCGAAGATGTCTTTTAGGGTTTTGGATGACCTTTGTCCGTCCCGATGAGAGATCCGGGCTCCCCTGTTCCTCCTGGGCGCAGAGGGAGAGATGATAGCAGCAGACTGGAAACACGGTATATTCCCAAGGAAGACAAGGAGCAGGCCCAGATAAAGCGTAACGAGTCGATATGCGTCCATGGCTGGGAGTCACCGGGAGATGTTGAGGAAAAACTCTTAAATTCCCGCTCAGAGCAGTTGGATTCGTGGGGGCCGCCGGAGCCGGAGATGGTGTGCGCGTCAGGGTCGGAGAACTGCTACTTTTGCGCACTTCGGTTGCACCAGAAGAAGTGCGTTTTGCGCTCTGGACCCCAAACAAGAGCGGAGACTGTTGGGCCGAGAGAAACACGCCCACATGGTCGCTCAGTGCAGGGCTTCCCAAACAATCCCATGTCACACAGCTCCAAACAGACGCGCACTACAGCCAACCGACCGCCACAACACACAGACAGCAGTGTGGGATTGTTTGTGTTGGTGATGTTTTAACAGCCGAGAGCTGAACCCATCCACACAGCCCATAGAGGATAATGGTTGACTTATTTTAGATTAAAAAATGATAACAAGTGAATCAAACAATGTCAGCAATATTGCCCCTTCCTTAAAGACACATTAAAACTAAAATATCTGAGCAGTAGGCCTATAGAGCTGTTACTAAGAAGTGTATAGAGTTGACCAAAGAAGATGTATGTCAATACGATTTTCCTAAAACTCAAACTGAGTTATATAGTGCTCCTTATCACAAAGTCTGTGAGAGTCTGGAAGCTTTCAAGGACACATCAGATCAGATTAGATTAGATTAGATTAGATTTTACGCGCAGATACAGTGAACACACTGTGTGCAAAACTTCATACAGCATTATTTTTTAAAGAAACATCATGTAGCTGACTCTGACACATTAATTAAGAATATTTATCAAAAAGGAAATTAAATGGAATAAATATTATTTTTAAAAAGCAGTAGAAATGTCAGTAGGCCTATTTGTTATATTCATTGTGTCATATTGTGTTGAAGGGATAGAACATAAATCGAAACATAAACTCGTGAGGAAAATAATGGTTGGATAATCTGATGGAAGAGGTCTCGTGCATTTGAAGTGTGATCACAGTAAACCCAAAACATTAAGCCTTGATGTTTTGACTAATTTAAATGCATCACATTGTTTTTAAATAACAGCAGTGCCCTCCAGTGGACATTGTCATTTCTTACAACTCGATGAAAATTGCCGATAAAACGAGGACAAAATGCTGCATTCATGTCCCCTGGGAAACTCTGGTTGCAGGACTCTAATGTTTACATGTGTACATGTAGCTCTGTAAACTCACGCCATATATATCAGTCTCCGTTACGCTTTGGTTGGATTCCTTATTGGCGAAGCATGTTATTGTTTGCACCACATGAACACTTTTGGTATGCATTTCTTGTTCACTGGAAAATATATGTAGTTATACAGGCTAATAACAAAACAAGCAATGTCATGATTAAAAAACATTTATTGAACGTGTTATATCTACTAGTAAACAGGCAGTTTGTTATTGATGCAAGGTGGCTGAATTGGCCCCGCCCCCCTGTAAACAAACATATTGATTGGTGCCGCAAACGATCTCTTTGTTGGTCAAAACTATGACTCACAATAAGTGTAGTTTAACGAATAAAGTGTGCTAAGATAATAACAAATACTTACCAGAATAACATACTAAACACTTGCTCTCCTGTCTAGTCTGGCCCCACGGTCCGTCGCTGAAAAGAATCCTTGGGGTAACAACACCCTATTGTTATTTGTTATTGTTCCGGGTGGGTTTTCCTAGCAGGATGTATTTGGGAATGAGGAATCTCTGTTACATTTATATATAGTTTATTATAACGTTTCTTGAACACATTAATTATATATCATTAAATTAATATACGTTAGTTATTTTGGGGTGATGTTTGTTATTGTTTAACTTGTCTCTTGCATTTGATTGGGAACACATGTCTGACTGTAAAACCCCTGTCAATGGTACCTCCTAAATGTTGGGGCCTAAAACCCGGATGTAAGCTGCGTCTATCAAAATTATAAAAGTAGGGTAGACATGTGGATATTATCCGGCTGAACAAAACGTGATCCGTCTCTTAAATGTGTGTCAACCACAGACCTTATTTCGAGCTATTTTCCAAAATCCTATGGAGAAACTGCATTGCGTTTTTGACGAAGGAACCGGAAGGAGTTTACTTCTGGGTTTTAGGATGCGTCACTGCGGTTTCCTATTTATACTTTTGTAGCAACACTATTTTTATATAATGGCAAAGAAAGGGTTCAGAGTCTTTTCTTTTTTTCCTGTGTCATATGTGGCAGCACTGTTCAATGTTTCTTGAAAATATTACCCACTGTAGTATGTGACGTGTGAATAAACTCCAACTCTGTATCAACAACACTGTTGTGTAGCTTCAGTTAAATACTTATATGTGTGTAGATTAGAAAGAGGTAAGATAAAGGATCTGCAGTATCTTATGCAGTTTTATACAAGTAGAAGTGTGTATTTACCCGGTAGTAAGCTGTCAGTAATGGCTACGCCTCTCCATTTGGACTGGTAGATCTCGGCAGACTGGCAACTTTAAAAGTAGCTCTCGGTTCAAAAAAGGTTGGGCACCCCTGCTCTAGGGGGTTGCTGTGCCGTGTTTCTGTTAGAGACCAGCGCCCCCCTATAGCCCTCTTCAGGCACGTCCCTCCCCATCCTGTTCTGGATGCGTCCGTGAACACTGTGATGTAGGAGGTCACCCGCCGTGGACGCGCAGCGGCTGGAGCGCAGTGTTCACACATTTGCTGAACGTGCGTGGGGATAGGGAGTAGCCGAACGGTAATCTGTTGTACTCGTAGGCTATCCCCTGGAAGGCAAAACGCAGATACTTTCTGTGCTCTGGAGCAATTTCCACATGAAAGTATGCGTCTTTCAGGTCGATGGTGGTGAACCAATCGCCCGGTTCCACTAGCCCCATTAACTGTTTTATAGTTAACATGCGGAATTTTTTGCAGGCAATGTTCCGATTCAGGCTGCAGAGATCTAGAATAGGTCTGAATTCCCCTGTCTTCCTGAGAACCAGGAAGTACATGGAATAAAGACCCTTTTCTCTGTGCTGAGGGTGCACAATAGACACAGCCTGTTTTTGCACCAGGGTCTGAATCTCTGCCGAGAGGAAACCCATCTCCTCCTGGGATGATAGATTTTACCTCTCGCATGCCTTTGAATGGAGGTGGGATGCTGCAAAACTGGAGTGAATAACCCCGTTTCAGCATCTGACTCCTGTCCATCCACTTTGTTAACACACAGCTGAATTTCCATTCCATATACAGATATAGCACTCCAGATAGGACTCAAATGGGTGTGTCCCAGTCAAAAGCCCAGCGGATCCCAGTGGCTGGGGGGGTT
>NW_011366165.1:0-19025 GCF_000735185.1 Notothenia coriiceps | reverse complement strand
CCCTCTTGAGGTGACTAATATAAGCAATCATTCTGAAATAATGCGATCACAGCTGTGTGTTCATAGACAATTCAAATCCATTGTTAAAAATAAAAATGTTATCACACTGTTCAGTGAGTAATGTTCACTAAACTATATTTAGCATGAACTAATGCTAACATAAGCATGCTTAGAGGTAATTTTATACTATATATGAGTGACATGGCTCTGGTACAGGCTTGTCTGAATGACATAATTACAAACTATGTAGACCTTCCAGCAAGCTTTTTTCTGTCTAATTTAGAGATGCAGTTCAATAGTTCAACAATCTTTTGTTAAGTTATTAAACCAACTCTTAAAACTTCTTAAGCCCCACGGATCCAGGCCCGAAATCGCGTAATTTGCAGGAAACAACGTCTAAGGAACCTTCATATTTAATAAACTATGAATGTTTTATATCCATATAACGGAAAAAACTCATATAACTTATCTTTTTCATTTAAAAAAAAAAAAACCTCAAAATGCTAACAGTGAGCCTCTGAATTAGCCCCGAGCGAAAAATGCTAACCTATTACTGCACGGAAAATCACTCCTAGCTCCCTTATTACTTATCCTAGCTGCACAACCAACACATAGTTTATGATCGTAAAGACACAGAATCTAACGGTGCCCACCTCAACACTGAAAGATACAAACTCGCGACGTTATCAACAAAAACGTACATCAAAACAAGTGGCGCTAGGTAGCTACACAATGCTAACGTGGCTTACCTTTGTCTTTGTCTGGTCTAAACTGGTCTTCAATGGCATTAAAACAATAAAAACGATGCTGTAGTTAATCCATAGGTTAATATCCAATGTGACTGTGTCCCCTTTGAAATGTTCTGATAATCTATAAGCAATAAAACTGCAATTCCGTTTTCAAATATCAGAGCAGGCCATTCCTACGTTCTGTAGCAAGATTGAATGTGCTAAAATGACACCTTTTTTTAACATGAGTGTGTGCGGGACGATTTCCCTTCGATTCTATTGGCTCTAACGGTCAGAAAGAGATGTCACATATTAAAATCGCGCAAGGGGGGCCAGAGATAAGGAAAATCCACCCAAATGGCCCCAGAAGAGGGTTTCTTTGCTAAATCTGTCTAAAAAGGTCAAATATCACTTGTTTTGCATCACTCTTGATACAGGGTACTTATTATATGTTGTACTTTGGATTCATAAAGCTTTTAGTCTACTAACCCATCATCCAAGGTTAGTTTTACAAATATTTTGTACTTATAGTGAAAACTTTTCACTATAAGTACCAAATATTTTTTGGACGGACACTATAATTTACAGTTTTTTCCATGTTCAATCTGAATTTTCTTTAAAATAAAAAACATCTGCATTGATTCTGACTTTTCTACATCCAACTCACAGGTTTATCATTACTTTGAGAGAAAAGATTATTAATTTAACCCTTTTAGAAGGGAAGATATGGTCATTTGTTCTGGAAATGTCATTTTCAAGCCTGAAACCTGAAAAACAGTCTTGTTGGGGCTTTTAATCTCCAATTTATCAGTTTTTTTTTAGGAAACCTTCGACCGTCTTCAGAGATGGGCACAAAAAACTGCAGCTGATTAAAGGGCAAACATACCATTATCTAAACTTGAAAACATAATTTCTTTCCTCGTCATTCCACGGTCTACATGTGTTGCATTGACAGACCCACTGTGCGCCTCCACGGCTCAGGTGTTCTCACATTCCAGATGCTGAGCATGACGAGCAGAAATCTAATGGATGTGCCGATTATTGCTGTGCTGATGGCCTCGGGGTTGGAGGCAGCAGGTGTGCTGGAACCTAAGCCATGCAGAGCAAATGTTTGGTCTCCGCTTCACACAGGATGAGTCAACATGACCGGAGTAACCCAAAGGACTTTCCTCAAACATCCCTGGCCTTTGTGCGTGTTCGTGCCAATGTGTGTGGTAGGAAGACAGGGTTGTGTATAGGTGAGAAGGACCTTGACATATTTAATTAAAGCATCACCTTCCCTGAATGACTTTTCTACACCTGTTTTGAAATCCTAATATCAGGCTGTGTCTGCTAAATTTAAAGATAACAACAACACGTTTTGTGTGAAAATAAATGCACAGCTACAGATTTTAATACAAGCAATTTCAATCACAAGTAAGCATCTGTCTGTAAACATGGTGTTTATGAAATGCTGCTGGACCTTGCTTTTGTCTGAGTCTGAGTCTGTGTGTGTGTGTGTGTGTGTGTGTGTGTGTGTGTGTGTGTGTGTGTGTGTGTGTGTGTGTGTGTGTGTGTGTGTGTGTGTGTGTGTGTGTGTACGAGCGAGTAGTTAATAGTTGCAGGTTGGCATGTGAGACGCGCCTTTGTCTTCATTAGAACAACACCATGACGTGCAACATTCAGCACAATGGCTTCATTTAGCCTGCCGATGTGCGGGAGCTGCTCTGTAATAACAGGGGTCAGGACCTGAGTGGGAGCGCACCATCACACTAGCACCGCCCTCTTCTGTGATGAAAAACGCTGTCAACAATCCCTTTTTCTGCCGCGCTAATCTACGTTGCTAATACGCCTCTCTCTCTCCATGCCTGGCACTAAGCTTTCGCTCTCCGCAGAACCCCAGCCTCTCCTTCTCTTTTTTCTGTCTCCCTGCTGAGTTTTACACTCGTCTCTTTCCCTGATCTGCGGCACCTAATCTTCTTTTATTCCACAACCTTCCTCTAGTCCTCTTTCCCTCTCTCAAGATTTTCCTGTTTATATCCTTTTATGTATTTCTGTATGTTTGTTGCTTTGCTGTGTAACAGAACAAATCAGCTGCTCTGGAAGTTGCTTAGCAGTACCATTCATATATAGTGAATGTACACAACTTGCTTGTAGATAGCCCTATTATTTCAATTGTGTGGAACTTTCTACTTTATTTCACCACCCTCTTCACCATTGTGTATGCTTTTGCTTTACTAGATGTATTTTTTTTCCTTCTAAACTGTGTAGTTATTAAAACTTCAGTTATAGTACATTTTCATTGTTTTATAGCTTATTACCTAGTCAAAATGTGCCTTTTGACCCAGTGAAATGACCTGATAAAATGTAATATTGTAATTTACCACCTAAATATAGATTTAACTAAGAGAGCTACAACATAAGCAAATGCCTTACATGCCTTACATACTTCAAAACGACTGGCTGCATCACGGCCTGGTACGGCAGCTGCACCGCCCTCAATCGTAAGGCTTTACAGAGGGTGGTGAAAACTGCACAGCATATCACCAGGACGGAGCTGCCATCCATGGAGGATCTTTACTCCCAGCGGCTCAGGAAGAAAGCCCTCAGGATTACAAAAGACCCCCATCACCCCAGCCACAAACTGTTCTGTCTGCTGCCGTCTGGCAGGCGGTAACGCAGCATCAGGACTAAAACCACCAGTCTCAGGGACAGCTTCATCCCACAGGCCATAAGATTATTAAACACCTGAACTTGAAACAACATCATAACATTAATCTGGCTGCTACTTAGAAATTATTTATCTAATATATCATTCCAATCACTTGTACTATTTCACTTTTTGTTACTATTTTTCCTTTTGTATTTACTATTTACTTGCACTATTTTGTTCTGTTTATCTGTGTTTTGTATTGCACTGTTGGAGGAGCCTGTGACCTAAGATTTTCATCGTCATAACTACACTGTAGCTATGTTCGTATGACCAATAAAAGCCTTGAACCTTGAACGACTACAAGTCCACAAACATATCTAAATAGGTCTTCTACTACTACTACTACTACTACTGTTAGAGATAACATGTATGTTTTTGTCACTATTCATGACATAGTGTCACAGTCAATCCAACAAGGTTTTGATTACAAGGGTGTCCAACATACTGACAAAGTGAGTGTTTATACATTATGTACGACTTCCCTCTCAACTGTTCTGATATCATATGTCTGCTCTGAAAATATCAGTCCTTCTGTCTACATTAATTACACTGGCTGTCTGTCATATGATTTCCTACCATGTGTGAGGAGGCATCTATCATATTGTCTCTCTTTGCATTTGTTTGTGTCTGCACATCCATGGTTTTGCACACGTATATCTAGAAGGATAGTTTCTACTCCCTGATGTATACAATTGTTTTATTCCAGATAGTAGCTCTCATAGAGATTTCTGAGCATGCACGCATAGGCACAGCCGCACACACCCACTGACAGTTGGAGAGATGGGTGAGCTTGAAAGGAAGCCAGGGAATTAGGGGAGGACGAACAGCAAAGGAGATTGGAGCAGAAGGCAACCTGTGAGCTACTAAGATATAAACAGGTGAATGATTTTCTGTTCCCTCTCAGATTGTTTCCTCATCTCTCAGCCTGGCTCGCTCCTTAGAGAGACTAGCTGGAACCGCAGTGTCTTCCTAAGCATCCCGGGTAGACTATCTGGCACAGACATAGCTGGGCTACTGTCGCTCCTATGTGCACTGCTGGCCGCCGTGCGCCACTGGCCAAGTTGTTCAAATGCACAGCCTTATTTTCTGCTCTGAATCGCATTAGCTCTGGGGCTGTCGTAAACTGATACAAGCAGCAGCCCTTAAACGTACACACTAGTCTTCGAGAAGTACACACTTTGTGTGCTCACATAGTTCTTCCCTTCAACACACACACATGCACCATTGCTCACACATCATTTGGTAACACACAACTGCAGGCAAAAAACATGAACACTATCCTGGAGGACCAAATGCTCTGACCTTTGCAAAGATTCATATTTTTTCTTCAAAGCGCTTTTGTCTCTTTTCCATTTTCCATTCCATTTGGCAGGGTATAAAATAAAAGAGGAAAGCGAAATTTGAAGTGAAATCCAGGAGATGGAAATGCCAGGCAAACACCTGCTGCAAGTTCAGCCACTTCATAAACCTTACAATATATTTCCTCTTTTATGAGTGACACAATATTGTTACATAAAAGCAGTTGGTTTGTGTGACATATTGAAAGTCATGTTAATTAAACATGTGGTTGCTCTGCTGGAGTTACAGCTACTCACACTATTCACAACATGTGTGAGTGAACATGGCAGTGCTTGTGTGTGAGCGAATGCTTGCTTGCATATAGTTAGTTAATCCTTTACTTCTAGGTGTTTAATCCTTTGTGTTCTTTTAATTAGCACTCCTCCTCAGGGATTACATCTGCTAAGAGAAAAAAAGATGTTTGTTTCCAGGTAAAATCAGAAACTACCAAATACAATATGTTTAAACAGGGATTTGTTTTTTAAGGAAGAGGCTTTGTCTAGAGGAAGCAACAGTGAAAAGACCAAGTAGACAAACAGGCCGAGACAACAGCCAGCCTTTCAGACAGAGTGGCAGTGACACCTCTCTCAGCGAGTCTCCGAGCTGTCACTCCCAACTAGCCTGTCACCTCCCCCCTCTCCATATCATTGACTTGCCACTGACTTAAACACACTTTTGCCAAGCCCCTCTGAAATGATGCATTGTGCTGTAGGAGTTATCATAGAGGACAATACTCTCCTGGAACACAGTCGTAAAGTGGACTTGAGAGAAAGGAGCTGGCTGCTTCACTTTCTCTCTGTGGTTGCTAGGTTAGTTCTCCACACAGAATCACTGGGGCCTTTATTGGCGGCTGGCACCATCTCCAGCCCCCTGTCTGTGGCTGCTCCCTGACTGTGTGGAGGGAAGAAATGGTGGGCGGCAGAGGGAAAATCATCCCTCTCACTCAGGGTGGCGTGCTAGGACTTCCAAAGCTCCTGCCACCCCTTGTGCCCCGTTCTGTCCACTGGAGCTCCCACAAGTATGTCTGATGGCTGGTTCCAGAGGCCCCGCTCTCTGGCTCTGACCTCAATCCGTCTCATTAAACCATAATTGGAAATGAGCTAGACATTTACCTCTCTGGATATATATCTGTGAACTCGCCCTCCTCTGGGAAATCTGTACCTGCGTGTCCCCTTTTTAAATCAAAGGCTGGGATTTCTCACCTTCAGCTAAAATCATTTAGGGAGATCTGTGCCGAGGTGAAGGTGTGCACAGAGATATATCAGAGCGTTCCCTAAGCCCCAAGGCGCTACTTTACAGCTCAAGAGACAGAGGGGCAAAATGACACTCACTGCCAGCCTTTATTCTTTTAGATGACAAATTCAGGTGGGATGTCACACCCTCCACTGCAGCCATTTGCCATCATAGATCATTAGTAGAAATGATTTGTAAGCAATGAAGACTAGTTTAAACTTTATTTTGTGACAGTTTAATGTTGTATAATATTCTGCTCTACTGCATATAACATAAGGAAATGTCCCATTGCCAGAACAAAGGGGGATACTTATTACCCTGAAGGCAACACTAATACATAAAAGTAGATACTGCAGTATCAGACTGCATTTTGATGTCCATTGGCTAATTCGTGCAGAAGTGGTTCTGTTTAACACAAGTGTGCAACATTGTGTCAGGATTGCACAAAGTTCTCAATGTGCTTAATAATGGAGAAAATACACATGCAGAAAGAAAACAATCACTGAACACACAGACACACTCTCTGACGCTGTCTTTCCCATCGCTTTCAGACTAATCCACCTGCAGACAGAGCGCCTCCACAAGAAGATCAATGGCTGTGTCCTTGGAACCAAAAACTGAAGGTCGGCTTTTCCTATCTTTCCCTATCTCTGCCTCAGAGTGTATTTGCACACTATGCAGTCATTGTGTAGATATATATATATATATATATGTAAAACAACAGATCAGTGGTTGTGCGGGAGGGTGCCAGATTATTCATATACATTGTTTCCTTTAAACCTCATTTGAAAAAACATTGCAATATATTTACCATATTCAAAAATAATCTTTGAATACAATTTAATAAACTCCTTAAGTGAACCATATTATTTCTTAACATAACTTCCTGTCAATTAAACGCTTGTATCCTAACACAGGTCGTCTCTCTCTGAGCAGTGGATCTGTCTTGCTTTTTGTTTTGCTCTGGACAACTTTATTTTGTGATACCTGATGAAAAACAGTTGTTGTGTGCTACGTGCCCCATGTTCTAGTGTCATGGATTTGATTCCTAATCATCTACAGAATGCGACTGAGTTTATTGAAATGAGTTAGATACTGTACTGGTCAAATAGGGACAATTATGTAAGTACACACCTCCAACATATTTCTATCAATAACAAGAGCTTATGAAACACTACAAATACATTTTTATTTATTTTGTTGTGTGTAGGGCCGAAAGATCAGGAAGAGAAGACATGCTCGCTCCAGTGATAAAGCTAAGATGATGTTTTCATGTGATAAAAACAAGATGACACGGTACCACACCGGACCATGTGACTAGATTAGATCACTGATTCCTAAATCACTTTGATATTCCAAACTACACATACACAGATTTAACCATTTATCAAGTTGAATTAAATATGCTCTTCTGAATTGGACATCTACATGAGTACACAATATTCTGGCGCGAGGGTTTAACTAAAGACTGAATTGTGTTATGTTACAAAATAAATCCCAGAAAACTCTTTGGATTGACTGTACTTACTAAAGTGCTGTTTAATGCAGGTTTAATAACTTGTTTTCAAAGTGTTTAAAGTTTAAGAAGACTGATCAGTGTGTTTTTTTGGTTACAGCATCTGCACCTGCAAAGAAGCAGTGTGTGACAGCACTTTCCTGCTCAGAGGCAGCCAGATGGGGTGCAGCTGCCCCACTCACAGACCACTGATGACACTAGCTTACTGAAGTACACTGAGCTGTACTGCATTCCCTGTACGCCCTGGAGATAAAGTTGACCCCCCTAAATGTCATTGTATAATTCACACTATGGTCTACGAGTCTTTTGATTCAATGCATCTGCATGGTTATCAAACACACGTTATGTAAACGGATCACATCATGTTGACTTTTACATAATTACTAAAATAACAACCAGAACAATTTGGAAAGCAAGGACCAACAAACTGAAATTGTTTTTGACATAAACAGTATCAGAAGAAAAGTTAAAATATAGCTCACAGAAATGAAAAATAATAATGATGCTGTGTCTAGAAGCCAAGGCTACAGAATATAATCATAATGCTTAACTCAAAGTGTGGAAAGAGCCAGTGTCTGAATAGAAGACGTCTCACTATTCTAACATTCATCTTATCTTACCTTGAAATGAATGAATGAAAATGTGACTGCCTGCAACTTCTTCTTGTGCTTCATTCCATGAAAGGCTCATAAACATCCACCTTTAGTGTGAAAAATAAAACAATTCATAATTGGCAGACACTGAATTACAGATATTTTTTCGATGGGCACACACATAAAACAATGACTCTTTTATCTCGACTGTAAACATCAAAGAACACGGTTTTCTATCAGGGTGAAGCACCCTGAGATGAATCTCATGCTTGAATAATAATAAGCACATTTTTCTAAATATACAGACCTGTTTATCCCCATGGCTGAGGAAAATACATATTTATATGCACATTTCCGTACACCCATTCACAGTGTTAGATGAATTTCAATCTAATCCATATTTTGTCTCTATTAATATGCGCTATAAAGAATGCCATTCAGCCCAGAAAATAAGCCACTGTGTGAGCATTATCAAACAGGTGCAGTCAAATAAAGCTGTGATTGGTGTGTGAAAAGAAATTTATGTTTGCTCCCTCAGCACCTTTACTGTCTCGGAGAGCATATCTTGGGCTTTTTTGTTCCAGAGGGGGATAGTTTGTATGTGTATGTGATGGTGGGTGAATATAAATTGACTTTTATATCTAACTTCTCTGATGGTCTTGCGTCATCTCAGCAAGCAAGGTGCAATCAACAAATACTTAGTCACAAGCTGCTACACAACAAGTAGTACAGTACATTACAATGTGTACAGTTATCCCTTTCAAATGATGCCAAATGAATAATTGTCAACAATGGGCATCAATGACCAGAACAATGTCCTTCCTCTCTCCAGAAACAAGAGCTTCTTAGCCATTCTGATGCCAGTAGCTGACCTATTTAAGTCTCATAATGATGATGAAGCTGCCAAACTAATGACCATTTCCCGATTGCATTAGAAAGTACTTCCTCTCGTAGTGGTGCAATGGCTTCGGCTAAATGCATAAGCCAGCAGCAGTTTGTCTGACTGAGTCAAAGTCATCCAACCACACAGGAGGGCCTCTAGGAATGAATCACTCAAACATCTTTTTAAATGTAATAAACATTGAAAACCCACCTTCTTATCGTACTGTTAACCGTTACTTATTGTCTTGAACTAAAAAAAGCATGAGGGTTTCAGACAGTGAGTGAACGAAGACTAAAACAGATTGAGAGGATTAATGGATGTTACCTGGAGAAAAGGAGATGTCCCTTGTGTTGTTTCTTCTTTGTTATTATACTGTATGTATGCTTAATGAAAATAAACAAACAATACACAGCACTTCTGGCGAAATCAACAGAATGATGTAGTACAAGTTTCACTCCATACTGTATATCACAGTGAGAAGCAAAATGACCTGTGTGATGTGATACATGACTGTGTAAATAAACAATACATTGAGTTCCAGTGATTCTGCCGTCTGCTATTCGTGGCTTGTATTTGATCCGACCATGAGAGGCTGTCACTGTCAATCAGTTAGTAACTGGTCTCTCAGTCTCCTCGCCATATTGACAGCTGATCTGAAGCCCTCTCATCCCGAGCTTTCAACAGAGCTGAGCAACGCGGACGTGGACCATCACACAACATGCATCTAAAGCGAAACAGATTGTCGGAGCTAGTGGAGCAGACAAGATGAGCCGGAAACAGATTAGTCCATTTTGATATGTTTAGCTGCTACTCTGGGGAATGCAGGCAGGCCCACATGAGAAGATGAGACATGCTGGAATACGAAGGAAGGATTGACAGAAACACTAGGACCCATTCATCGGCTGACACTGTGTCGAGACTGGTAAACAAAGGGCTGAGAAGCAAAGAAGACATGTTGCTGTTTGATAAGGAATTTCATTAACGAGTAGAGTAGAAGACTATTACTCTAAATTCAGGAATTGCAGCTACTAACTCCATTAACATGTAAGTTGCTCCCACATTTTGCGAAATGTCTTACCAGGAGTTGGGTGAAGGAAACACACATATCAATGTAGTCTCTGTGTGAGAGACCTCAACTGCATGTGTTGTCAGTATGCTTTAACCTAAGTGCTTGTTGGGTTACTGAAGTACATCCCCCATCCCCCAAAATCTTTCAGAAAAGAGAAACTCAAAACCTTTGTAACTCTGTTAAACCATCAATCTAACAAGCATGCTGACTTCAAGAATCCCCCTTTTTTGCTTCAAACCACTATTACCTCAACTTTGTGTGTGTGTACAACTCGGAACACCATCCTTTAGACATCCTTTAAAAAGTGTGGGCCTTTATCTGTTATCACAGATTCTTTAAATGTCTCTTTTCTGAACTCTTTTAAACACATGTGCGGATAACCTCACACGTTCAGCTTGGTGCAGGGGATCGAGACCAGGGATTTGATAATAGTCTCCACCAAGACCATTTTTATGGTTCACCTTTTGGCCTCACTAAATCAGCTGTAGATTCATTGTAAGGATGGGACTTCATTTGTGATGTATGGCACTTTTATGACAGAATGAGGAAAGTGATGTTATGATTAATAGTAAATAGGATACTTAAAAATATCCTGCCCACACTCTCCCATCAAAACTGTCTCATCTCTTTGTTTGTGCTTCTTTACTTACACACACCCACACGGCAGGAAGACTATTGTGTGAGGATAATAACATCAGTTTCCTTCTTTTCTTTGAAACAGGAGGTCTTCCAGAGGATAGTCTATTCCCCAATCAGTTTCTCCCTGTATACTAACCATTACTTATTCCCTTCATTCCCAAATGTTCACGCAGACTCAGTCCAGACCACTGGGACGGTACAGAAAGCGCATCTCCCTGACGGGCGCCATCTGCCTGTTTCTCTCCTCCTGTCATTAGCCCATCTATGAGATGTTCCCAACACATATCATTGGCTGCAATCTGTCTGTCTGCCTTTACCGCCAACCAAACATCTGAACAGCCGACTCTCTGATGGGTGGAGGGCTGGAAACGTCTCCTGCCCGTCTGCTTATTCTGCCACAACTCCCCCTTCTCCACATTACACCTCCTTGCTTCCCCATCTCTACTCAGAAAAACTTTAACTTTGTTTCATCTTACTAGTCATCATCTCTGATCCTGCACTTTTCTCTCTCTCTGGCCTTCTCCTGCTTCTCTTTCCTCATTCTTGCTACATCCCCTCCTGCCCATTTCCGTTCCCGCTGGCAGGGTGCAGCCATATATTCGCCTGTTACTGCGAGGGAGTGAGCGATGTGCGTGTCGCCCACGGTGGCAGAGGGAGCAGCGGAGCCTGACGTGAACATACGCTGTGAGAGCTCCCATTTATAACTCCTTCTCCTAATGAACAACAAGCTGAATGAAACACAGATGCAATTACCTTCAGGAGCTCATTTTCATAAGGATGAACAAAAGTACTTGCTCTCACCATGAAGTGGAAAAGTCCGAATGGATGCTAATGGCCTATTGGCGAAAAAAAGATAGGAAATTGAACTTCCATGCAAAAGAGGCTAGCACTCAGACTGTGGAACATTTTCTGCTCTTCGGCTCCAAGCCTGGCAACCTGGAGCCAAGGGAGTCACAGCCAGTTCTGCCATCTGCATCTCTAACCTCGCAGTGTGTGTCAGCAGGCAGGTTTACACCTCCCTCTCTTGCTTCACCATCATTGCCATGTTACCTCCATCTTGCTTGATCACATGTCATTTAAAGTACTCATGATTTCTGGGGAGGGTTTGCTTCTCAAGCTCTCCCATGTTTCCTGTTACATGTTGCATCAGACAATCAAAACCTTTGAGCCGTTAAATCTAATCTACCTGCTTTAGAACAGTACTAATAGGTTAAAATATGTAAAAATGCAGAAAGCGTTGCCAGGCAGTGCATGCGTGTGCATAGGTGTTGCCAGAAAATGAGAAAGAGCATGATTAATCCTCAAGCTTCAGAGCTCAATTTGTCAGCTGTCCTTCCTTCCCCACTTGCTGCACACTCTCCCTCCACCTAGCCCCACAACGTAAACAGTAAGGAGGCGTCAGCAGGTTAATTAGCAGGGAGAATATGGTTGGGGGCTTGGAGACAGAGGAGACAAACAGGAGGCACTCGCTTTCCTTGGCCCCTTCCTTGCTGGCAGATGCTGCCACCGCCAGTGCCACGACCCCACTCAGCACACTTCTGGAGAAAAAAAACAGACATTGGGAGGAACAGGGAGACAGTTGGAGCACAAGTAGCTTGGCCATATAGTAAATACATGACTAGAGAGGTTTTATCAGCCCTGGATAAGGAATTTGTCTTGCTGTTGTTTATGCTCATAAAGCTCCTCAGTGGTAGAGTGTTGGTCTACGGAGCCGTGGCCATATGGCGGACTTCCTTAGTGAGGTAGTTAGTGACAGAGAGGCTCCCAGAGGACTGCTCCTTCTGGATGTGAGGCAGGAGCATCTCAAGGTCATTCAGTGGAGAACAACAGAATATAGAGAATCAGTATCAGTGACAGGTGATGGGTGTATTTTTCTTGTGGGTTATGAGCTACTGTGAGATGTAGTGTAAACAACAAGCTTAAGACAAAAAGATACAGTAAGATTGAAAGTTGCCCTTAAGCTGTTCAGTGTAGCTCGACCACAACTGTATTCTTCGTCCGTTTAGTGAGGAGCTAGGAGGTGGGCGGCAGGCGGGAGGAGGTACAGGTCTTTGACAGAGTGGCTTCATTACCTCAAGTGAAGGGCAATCTGGCTTCATGTAGAGAGGGAGAAGGAAAGAAAGAAGAGAGAGAGAAGAGTATGTCACTATAGTGCGCAATATATGTGATCCGTGTGACTTCATTTTGGATTTGAGGTCAAATCAAACTAACCAGATGAAAACAAAAAAAGGTGCTGCCTTTATTTTAAACCCAATGCGGGTGCAAAATAATACATCAAGACCTCTGGACAATGTCTGGAGAACCAGGTCAGGTCATTGTCTGGTTTCCTTTCACAAATGAAGTACACTACAGGAGACCCTTAAAATACTCCATTTAGTTTAGGACAAGGGTGGCTTATGGTTAGAGTTTGGTGCGGATATCACAAGTAGCCTGTTTTAATTTGGGTCACAAATAAAGAAGTCTTTTGCCGTTTTGATGTCCCAAGTTTCCAAATCTTGTTATCGTTTTAAATGACCCTTCTTCTTTACTTGCAAACATTTGTGTTCTCACATACAGGTAATGTCTGGATAATTTCAGGGTTACAGTGAATGTATGAAAGGGGCTTTGGACAAATAAGATCAACCTTGGAAAATAATAGTTTGTCCACTTTCTAAAATGTGCGAATTCCCAAAACATATTTAAGATGTCTAACATAAGTTGGAATATTACATTATAAAACATGTTTTATTTAATGGAGCTCACACATGTGTACAAAACCAATTATTCCACCAAGACAGATCAACTTTTAATCTCGACATTGATCCTATCTCGCTGTCTTGAGCTTCTTTTCCGGCAAACTCAAACTGATGCATTACCCTCTACAACTGCAAAGGTTCTGGTTACATTATCATGGGCGCACGCTCAAAGTGGAAAAGTAAAGCTATACCTCCATGGATAAAGCTTTGTCGATGGAGTAATGGGCTTTCCTGATGGCAAGGGACCATAATATCCTCTAAAGAGGTTAGAGCTGCAGACTGGAGAATGAAGAATATAGTGCAGTGTGGGGGAAGTGAAATACCAAGACAGACTGTGAAACACCCAGAGACTGGCTTTGGTTTAGCATTTATGATAAATTGATCTCTTTGTCTTATTTTTCTCCATCTGCTGTTAGACTCCTTCTCTCATTTCTCTGTCCTTGCCTGTAAACAGGCAGCTCAGTTGGCATATTCAGGGCAGAGTAATGATACGTCCATCTTTGCTCGGCCACTGGCCACAACTCATTCATCTGGAGAAACAGTGCGACGTACTGTAGGAAGGAGTGAGGAGACGGATAAATCTAATGGGAAATATACGCTATCTGATGACTTCATCCTCTCTTTGCTTTAATTTAACAGTTCATAATTTACTGACGTGAATACAGTAAATACAACAGTGAATCAATAAGGCTATAAACCATGTTGAAGAAAGCGCTGTGGTCAGTTGAAGGGTACAGTGGAGACTTGAGCACAAGCAGCCAGCCAGGAGAAAGCGATATATATGAAGGCGTTCTCATCTCAGCCGGCCTCACGCTCTGCTGAACATCATCAGTGTTGAATTACACCTCAAACTGAATCAACACACTGCACACTTTCCAGGTCCTCTTTCCACCTGTCCGCCGTGTACCAGCAATATTCAATGTCAATAACACAGAAGAGAATGAAACTCATCTGCGGAAAATGACTCACGCCATAAAAGGAAAACTCACTGGCCAGACGAAACGACATTCTGAAATGTATTTGTATGCTGGAAATAAAGCCGGGCTTGATATACCCTGCTCTTAGCAGTTCATTTCACAATACACCCTAACAAAAGGATTCAATATGAAATCCAAATCTTTTTTTTGGAGGGCTTTTTCCAGCACATGCAGGAAGTCCTGACAAGGCATGGCATTTAGAAAGAAAAATAGTAACCCAGTGTGCGCTCCTCATGAATCTTGGGGCTGATGCAGTACAATTCCATTAGCCCTCCTCCTCCAGCTGAGAGCTCTCTGTCTGTCATTCATCACCAGCTGCAGCACAACACAGTAACAACAGCGATGAAAATTAACTTTCCCCGCCACGCTCCTGCATTCGTCTGTCTCTCTCTCTCAACCTCTCTCCCCTCCCAAACTTTCTCAATCACAATTAACCTCTAATTCCTGCAGTTTCTATTCCATGTGTGAATAACAAATGGGAAATACTGTCTTCCCATGACATCTGGCCACAAGCTGCTCCCTCTTGATACTAGAATTATAAGAGGAATGGCTGAATATCAATACCAGCAGCACTACCTCCAGTTCAATCCACTGAAACTGTAGAAACTTTTTTCATAAAAGTTTAATTTCAAATGGCTTTTTCACAAGAGAAAGACTAATTTTGCTTTTCGTAATAGTCATACAGGATAGCTCTGTCTGTGAGGGCAGCATTTAAAGCACTTTTTCTGGAACACGCCATATGGAGCTGCCTTGTTTTTCAATGCAAAAGGAAACGCAATAGAGTGTAACTCAGTGATGGAGTATCAACACAAATAGCTTCTGTGAAATACACTTGCACTAGCTCATTCTGTATTTCTGCACACTCAAGTTCACATTTCCTCACTGTATTTTTCTCTCGCTCTACATTTCCTCTTCTGTCTTACAATCTTTCTTTCTTGCTCCCTGTCTCTCACCTTATTTCTCTATCTAGGAATCTCTCTCCTCTTACCTCTCTGTGGTCCCTGTTTGCAGGTTGAGTGACAGATTTGGTTCGGGGTTCAGACAGAGAGAGGCTGGTTCTATTTCACAGGTTTCTGGCTATTCCAGTTGGGTCATGACTCTGACAGTTGCAGAGCGCTCACTAATGTTGTTTTAGACTATCATACAGTAAGAGTCTGTCTGGACCTGAAGGCCATATTTTCGAGTGTCCCTCCAGGCTGTGGAGATGTCACAGCATATGCAAAGAGAGGTTCTGCAGACACACAGGCTATTATAGTTAATAGTCACTGTGAGGGGAAAAAGAGCCAACCAACTTTTTCACTTCACACAGGAGCTCATTGTTTTAAGTTATGTTATGCACACAGACACACAAGTACACACAAATACAAAAAAAAGTAGGATTTTATTCGTTTCAGACATGTCCCTTGTGTGAGTTTTTTTATCGGTCGATTTTGTGAATTATCACTGAAATTCATATTGTGTGCCTGTTAATTGTGCTAATTAAATTAATCTTACCAATGTGACTGCGTATTTATGTGGGTAAACCTCACCGACTCCCTTGTGGGCCCCTGGATGGCCATAAACACAAGGACGCGTTCATTAAGAGTTTGAATGAGTGTGAGGAACATGGTCCCAGCGTGGCCATGCGTCCATGTGTGCACGATGGGGTGGAGAGCCACTGTCTCTGAAGGGCAAGAGACGGAGCGGTTCCTGGCAGCTCGGGACTGGAACTGGTCCAAACAGTCCTTTGGCTCATTGTTATGAGGGATAATCCATCATTTGGCAACCAGTAGCAGCACCAGGTGGTCCTGTCCACACACACAAAAAGAAGATGGACTGGAAGCAGGATGAGAGCATGCTGGGTCATCCCTGGAGGATTGAGGATGTCTGAGAAACATCAGCTCACAACAGGAGGACATAGGACTGCTCTGTGGTGGTATACTGTAAAGAAAATGCTGCATGTTTTTTGGATTTGTGAGAAGCACATCGTCGTATTTATTTGTTTAAATATATACACAGGGTTTGCGTAGGCATGAGACAACTTGGAAGGAGTAACGCAACATTTGTTGGTTGCAACACCTTCCCAAGAAAAATGTGAGCTTTTTGAGTGTGTCTGTGTGTGTCTGTGTGTGTGTGTGTGTGTGTGTGTGTGTGTGTGTGTGTGTGTGTGTGTGTGTGTGTGTGTGTGTGTGTGTGTGTGTGTGTGTGTGTGTGTGTGTGTGTGTGAGCAGGGAGGTATTCCTGTAAATAAAGATTGCTGTGTAAAATTGCTCGGACAAGCACTGACTGCGCAAGCACTGAATCCGGCTTTAAGTGGGTGTGAAGGACAGAGAGATATCTAGCCGTGTGAGCTGAGACTGTTCCACATTTTCTGCAACCTCAGGGAATGTCCGCTGCTGCAGCTAGTAAACAAAACAACAAAAAACAACACATGACCTACATGCATAACAACCCTAAATCCACCAATTCAAGCTGCTGATGTGAGCTGACAGTGGCTGAATGGTCGGCAGGAAAACAAGAAGGGAAACAAGAAAAAGTATCTCGCAAGCGGCTGACTCTTGACCCATGTTAGGTCATACGTTCACATGTTCGACAGAGAAAAGGTGAGTTTTGCCCTTCAGGGTGTCAGAGCGTGCACTTGTTGAGTTGGCTTGGCAACTGAAAGGTCACCAGTTCAAGTCCCGGCAAGACCAAGTGCTACCGAGGTGTCCCTGAGCAAGGCACCGTTCCCTGAACTGCTCCCCGGGCGCCGTTCAAAATGGCAGCACACTGCTCCTAACACTAGGATGGGTCAAATGCAGAGAAACAATTTCCCCACGAGGGATTAATAAAAGTCCATCTTTTGATACATGATCATTTATGTCCTGAAGTTTGATTCTATTTACGTATGTGTATGTTTGTGATGATGCTCAAACCAGCCTTGGAGTGTCTCTGATGGCTTTGAGACACATATGATTGTTTTCCACGAGGCCCAGTATAAATGATCCAGCCGAGTGAAACTCTCATCGCTCACAGGCTGTGCTCATTCACCATTACTCAGCCCTGATCGGCTAGATCTCCACCTCTTTTCTTATGAGAGAGGCAGGAGGAGAAATGAGCAGAGATAAACAACCAAACAGTCAAATTCAAAGTAGAGCGGCAGAAAGGTAGACGCACGGAAGAAAGGAATGGAGTTTCAGAGGAAAACAGAGAGATACAAGAAAGAAAAAAGAGCGGAGAAATGCAAATCATTTACCTGGAGAACAGTGGTGTTTTTCTTCTGTGTGTCTCCTGAAAAAAAACTAATTGATCTGTCCACTGTGCGATTACCTCTCATCACAGGCTGATTGACTGTCTGTCACATGCACTCACTCTCTCTGGATGCTCAAACGCACATGGCATCCATCTCTATCAACCACACACAGTGTATATGCGTGTGCACTCAAATGCATGGGCCCTGACAGGCACCTATCACTACTCAGCTTCACTGCAGCCCTCCTGCAGACCCAGGCAGCGAAGACAGATAGAGGGGTTTGACAAATGACGACAGCATTGTTTAGATGGGAGATGTGGAGATTGCGACCGAGTGAGCGTCCCTAGCATGCTGTCACACAGTGTGGGGTAAGGGATGTCACTGGTGGGAAGGGGATGGGATGGAAACAGGGACAAACAATGGAGAATGGCAGATACATTTTTGAACTGGATTACCAGTCAAGAAAATGAAAAACTGTCGTAAAATGAACGTCTTCCTTCAAGCTTCTTAAGATTGACGCTGATCTTTCATAAAGGACCTCAGGTTTTTACTATCTGACCTTGTGCCAGGAGGGTTTTCACAAGTTTTTCCAACTCTTAAAGAAACTATTTAAATGGGTTTGTTTTGGTTCATGAGCACAGCATTAGGTTGAACATGGGTTGACCCTGAAACTAGTCTGAGGTGAAACTTTCTATTTCAGGGTCAGCTAAGCTGAGGTTGTATCCTGAAGGAGAGGACAGCCTAGTCTGAGAAAAAAGACAGATACAAATCCATCCAATAACAGCTCAATGTGACCCACAGCAGAGACACAAGCAGAATATTTCACAGCATTGGCTCTGTGTTGACATTCAGAGAAATTGAATACACTTAAGATTTATTTCTCACCACTAGAACCAAAATGTGAATTATTCAGCCCCATACACTACAAATAATATATATATATACAGTGGGGCAAAAAAGTATTTAGTCAGCCACCAATTGTGCAAGTTCTCCCACTTAAAAAGATGAGAGAGGCCTGTAATTTTCATCCTAGGTATACCTCAACTATGAGAGACAAAATGAGAAAAATAAATCCAGAAAATCACATTGTCTGATTTTTAAAGAATTTATTTGCAAATTATGGTGGAAAATAAGTATTTGGTCAATAACAAAAGTTCATCTCATTCTCAATACTTTGTTATATACCCTTTGTTGGCAATGACAGAGGTCAAAGGTTTTCTGTAAGTCTTCACAAGGTTTTCACACACTGTTGCTGGTATTTTGGCCCATTCCTCCATGCAGATCTCCTCTAGGGGCTGTCGCTGGGCAACACAGACTTTCAACTCCCTCCAAAGATTTTCTATGGGGTTGAGATCTGGAGACTGGCTAGGCCACTCCAGGACCTTGAAATGCTTCTTACGAAGCCACTCCT
>NW_011366164.1:102827-103602 GCF_000735185.1 Notothenia coriiceps | reverse complement strand
CAAGGAGACGTATTGTGTGAAGAGAAATTGAAGATGTTGTTTAATTGTTGATATATTTATGATCCAAGTCAAGTATTCAGTTTCGGCGGCATTTCTTCCAGTTTTTCCAAAGGTCTTCTCATCAGGGCTCTATAAATAAAGAACTACGGCAGATCTGTAATTATGTAATGCAACCGAACCATGTATTACAATGCCGTTATGTGATGACTTTCAAAGAGAAAAGCAAGAACACTGGGAATTAAGTATTATTTTATTCTTTTAAAATGTTTTTCCGATTTCATATCGTATAAACACCAAATCCCAACATGCATTGCGGCTAAAACATCCAATCGGCGAGCTTAAACCATAGCTGAGGATCTTGGGTAATCGCTCGAAATGCCTACGTCTGTTTCCGGTTATTTTTATTTTGAAATTCAGTTCCTGACGGACGCCAAAAAAGCCAGAGATTATGGAACTAAACAAATAAATAAAAACAAGGATAATGTGTGTTATTGGTGAGTAAATAACGGTGTAGTTATTTTGAAAAGAATAACAAATTAGAAAGGAAAAAAAGATTTAAAAAAATACAGATTTCAGTATTCTGAGGCTCTGACCCCCATTTATTTTCCTCACAGATGACAAATAAAGTCAGACATTATATGATTTAAAATAAAAACAATTATCGAGGCTTGATATTGAGTAAGAACATGTTTTTATGAACCCCAAAGCTTCCTGTCTTCCAAGACCCGAACGGACAAAAAGACGTGCTGCAGGCACGAAACATACTACCAATATA
>NW_011366164.1:93489-102787 GCF_000735185.1 Notothenia coriiceps | reverse complement strand
GTAAAGCCGGTCCCGCATGCTGGCTCTTACAGAACCGTGTATGTACAGCTCTCAACATGCCCAGACTTGTAGTGATTTTATCCTCGTTTTATACTTTTTCGCCTCATTCTGAAAGAAACAGGTGAAATTCACTAACGTAACGGCCATCTTTGTGATGGTGACGCGTATTGTGCGAGACCAGAGACATGTAGTTCACTGAGCGGTTTCACACAAAAAAATGTGTAACTTCACAGTTTTACGACACATTTTTAATTTTTTTGACTTGCAAAATGTTCTTTAAATTTGACAAGCATCATATGTGTCATTCGTGGCACAATTCAAACGGGATCGAAAGATGACTTTTCTCTTTCCATTGACTTCAATGTATAATTTTCCGCTTCCGGGGTCCCATGGGTCGGAAGTAGATGGGCCGGACTTCGCCTCTATTGGAGAACTCCGGACGGCACCCCAAGAAGGACACTTGACACAGTGGCTTTTGGCAAAGTTGAAAAATAAAACTTGAGAGAGATGAGTTATTGTTATTACAACGTGGCTTCACTATTATTTAACAACTCTTTTTATTGGGTTCTTTTATTTGGGGTTAAGTACATTGTCAGAATAAGTGAGAAATGAATTTAACTTCTGTTAGACAGCTATCATACTGAATAAATGTGTACTGTGAATGAATGCAAAAATGTATGGCATATGGCTGTCTAACAGAAGTTAAATTCATTTAATTCATTTCTGCCTGCACTGTACAACAGCTGTCACTCAAAAACTGAGTAGCCAATGGGGACTCATCCCTGAAAGTCCCGCCCACCTGGGAGGTTTGTGTCAGAATCTCAAACAAAAAATGAGGGAGCGCAAATGAGAAGAGCTGCAGCGAGAGCAAAAGTCTGATCATTGAGAAAGAAGAAACAAGAACTGCAAACAAAAACCTATGTTAAAACAAAGAAAAAAGACTTATAGTTTACATGATTACACAAATGATTTGTTTGCAACTTATAGTTTTATTTTTGAAATTTATTTTATTTTGCTTGACTCAGTTTTTTTTTCTTTTAAACTCTTAGTTTTGCTTTATTCTGAGAAAGTGTTGCTTTATCTTTATGACACAAAACTAATCCCATAAATGAACACAAAACCGAATTGCAGAACATACAGTAAATCAAATATATAACTACTTTAACATAGTTTAAAGAAAAAGCTTTCAATAAAAAATAAGCACAAGTTTCTACAGTTGCAAGAAAAAGTATGTGAACCTTTTGGAACTACCTGGATTTCTGCATAAATTGGTCATAAAATGTGTTCTGATCTTCATCNGTGGAAAAAGTATGTGAACCCTTGGATTGAATAACTGGTTGACCCTCCTTAGGTCTGATATGCAACTATAGGAAACGTTTGGTTGAGGTTATTGCTGCCAAAGGAGGGTCAACCAGTTATTCAATCCAAGGGTTCACATACTTTTTCCACCCTGCACTGTGAATGTTTACATGGTGTGTTCAATAAAAACATAAAAACATATAATTGTTTGTGTGGTTTTAGCTTAAGCAGACTGTGTTTGTCTATTGTTGTGACTTAGATGAAGATCAGAACACATTTTATGACCAATTTATGCAGAAATCCAGGTAGTTCCAAAGGGTTCACATACTTTTTCTTGCAACTGTAGAAGTACACAGAAATGCATCAAATTAGTCTAATACTAAGATGAATTATAAAAGGGGTCGGTACATGAAAACAATAATATTTTGGAAAGCAGAAGTATTATCGATAATAGATGTACAATTTAATGCAAATCGCCAAGTAATAAATCTCTCTTTCGTCTTTATCATTGCATCATTATTTAGTTCTTGTCATTTTGACCAGCCATTACATTTTATTTTGAAGGCCCGTTTTGAAGTTTAATGAGCCTTCTTGTTCTCAGTGCTCTTGAGCTCTAGACCGTGGGTTTACGGGAAGGCATGTGATGAGACTGTTTCACAGAATAATGACAGGAAACCTGTTCTCTTGGGGAGGGATTGGGAAAAAGTGCGAAAAATGTCCAGTTAAAAAGTTATGAATGGAGGTCAAAATCATAAATCACACTACTGAAACTTAAGACATCTATTTAAATGATTTTCTTTATTAATCTTAGCAAAATATATGTATCAATGATACAAACTCACTATGTTGTTCCGTTCTGGATATAACTTGGCAAAGAAAAACTCAATGTAAACGACATGGATTTAGTTTTTTTCACATTCACTGCACTTTATCAGGGTAGAAAGAAACTGCTATAAACTCTCAAATGACAATACAGGTACATTCCTCAAGTGCCATGCATGGTGAGGGGTTTAGAGGAGTAATGTTTGAACATGAAAGTTAAATGATACGCAACACAGTCATGTGACACACACTGTAAAGGTCCTTTTTGGGAAAACATTGAACCCTATTGGCCCGTGGAAAGTACCATCATGCATTGTGACCAACTGTCTCCTCTTTGTTGCCAATTCGAACTTAAAAGTTGGTGCAACCACCTCTTCAATTCCTGATTCTGCCTGTTCCTAGTATATGTCTTTCTTGAAGTCTCAAAAGTACATCCTCTCTGTGTTGAAGACCCTCAGTTTGGTCATGAAGTTGAAATAAACAAACGCTAGGCAGACCAGCAGGTTCTTCATCAGATAGAGAACGGGCGTGACGAAGCCAAAGAAGGCGATGAGGCCGACGCGCACAAAGAAGAACGGAAAGTCCTGCAGGGCCACTCCTAGTGAGGGGAGCAGCGGGCTGTGGGGCATGACCACGACCCGCAGGCAGGACAGGTAGCTGAAGATGTAGATGGGGAACACCCAGCCTGAGTAATAGACAAGGGGATGCCCCGCCACCCTCACCATCTCCACGGTATCCATCCAGAACATAAAGCTGTCCACGAACACATCGGCACGAGCGTCGCTGGCACACAGGAATCTCAGTGGACCCGTGTATTCGTACGGAGAAATATGGTACACTGAGGTGCTTGCAGATCGTGAGCTTAATCCAGAGATGCTAAACGGTCTCCCGGGGTTACCATGTATCCCTGGGAGGGTCCCGTTGGCTTCCGATCGGGCCCCTGGTCCGTTCTGGTTCCTGTCATTGCGCTGGCCTGGTACCGGTTGCATGGGATTTTTCCCAGCCTGCCCGGGCACAGATGGCCCCGGCCCGGCTGGGGTGATAGGCGATACTGGGGTTACCTGTTCCACATGTGTGAGGACTGTCGAGGGGATGTCGGCATCTCTCTCCATTTCATTAGCTGGGGAGAGAAAGTAAACATAATACAGAGAAAAGCACATTTCCTCAGTTACAACAACTTCTGGCACAGAGCCACAGTAGTTATTTTATGGATAAATTAACATCCATTTGTTGCATCCAGGCTCCTGCAATGTTGAAGATCGGGATCTAAAGCCCTCTAAAGGTGAGTGATTTGTGTGATGTGTTCAGAGAGCTCACTCACCATGGCCTGTCAGTCTGCAGTGGCGTATCCTCTCCACAACGTCAATACAGATGAGGGAGAAGAGGACTAGTGACACAGGGAGCTCCGTGAACGTATCATATGTCATGTTATTATTTATCTGAACCTAGGGAAACAGCGGGAAAATCACATGTTGATCATATAAGAATATTTAATGTGATTACTTCTAATCAATTTAGATCCCATCTCTGCACCAATGCTTTACGTCTACATGTCTGACCTCCTCTTGGTCTGTGGGCTAAATCACTTACAGCGCTGGTATTTCCCTGAGTCAGGACTTCATGCCAACAGGACAGAGAACAAAGCAGACAAGTTAGTCATCTTAGTAGAATTGATGGCCCTTGTGTAAAAGACACCAGATAAGCAAATGCCTAAAAAGGTCAGCTTGGACTCCAGAAAGGGCCACATAAAAAAAGCAAATGGGACCTGGGCCGCAGCCAGAGAGGAAGTGAAAAGGTGCCTCATGGACAGATGATATGACAGGGGCAGCTTGGACAGGAAGAGGAACCAAGCTGCTTATCAGTAGCTCCTTATCCATATTCATCCCCTGAGAGGCAAAGAGCTCCTCACAAATCATCACCTTTATTCCACTCACAGATGCCTCACACCGTGATTACGCAAATGTCTGGCGAATCACAGCGGTTATTTTTTGATGAGAGACACTATATTCCAAAACAACTACTACTCCTAAAACACATGACACACTACACATCTTGCTGTACCTCAGAGCTGGCGATGAGAAAGGCAAAGCAGGGTAATGTGGACAGGATCACATAAACGAGGGCCACAGGCCTCCTGATGGAAAGACAAAGGAGAGGAAAGAAGTAAGGAAGGAAGACAAAGGCAGTGCAGTCCAAACCATCAGGTCAGGTTCAGTCAGTTCTGCACTGCTCACCACAACACTGACATCAGGAGAAATGTAGAAACTCACCACTTCTTCCTCCCGATGAGAAACTTCTTCTTGACGAAGACCATGTACTTCATGGGTACCCAGACCAGCAGGGCGGTGGAGGTGACGTAGGCGATGGAGGAGGCCACGATCAGCCAGTAGGCCGTGCTGCCGTCTCGGGGCGGCTGCGCGGACGTTTTGACCTTTGCTACGATGACGGCGAACCTCTGCATGACGATGAAGAGCGGCACGCACAGGCCTGCGAACTGCAGCACCTCGCACAGGGCAAACTTGAGCGTCCTCCCCGAGCCCATGCTGTGGAGCTCAAAAAAAGAAGGGAGGGAGACGGGGGCTGTTGTCGCAGTGAGGCGAGCCCTGTCCCTCTGAGGGCTGGTCAGGCCTCGGACCGCTGCATTGTCTGCCCACCACTAGCATGTTCCACACAGCACAGCCCTGCTCTCTGCTCACCAACTGCTTACACTGCACTAGGCTTTGTGTACCATGCTGTGATGGGGATGTGACTGCTCTTCACATACTTCGCCTATGAAATAAAAATCTCGTTTTATCAGTCAACTACACAAACTAGATAACCTAAATTCATCGAAGTATCTGAAAAGCATGTAGATTTGCATTATTATACCCTTTATTCTCCAAAACCAGCAAACATAAATGGACTTGAGTAACACACACAGTGATTAAGAGCAACATCCAAAACACTTGTGGCTCTTATATGTATAGATCGCCCTCTAGTGGCAAAGTGTGATAAGTGTACAACAACATGTGCAAATCATGACAACAAATTCAGGTAAATGTAAAACAATCTTGTGTCTTTATAATGACAGTGATTGTAGTCTTTATTCCCTTGGCTACTGAGCTACTGAAAAGTTTCAATAAATAATCCATCTACACACACACATTATCTCACACCCGTATGTGACATTTGGATAATAACAATAATCAGAAATGTGCTGTTTACCTACATTACTAATTCATATTATTAAGTATTCTAATTTTTAGTACTTTAAAATAAATGTCTTATATTTCAATCGTTTTTTTTAGTATAATAAAAGTGTGGATTTTAATAAGTGTATTTCTAAAGTTGTGTTGCTTTCATTGGTCACTGTACATCATCCAACTGTTGCTACACTCTGCAACATGATGTTTTTACTGTTGAATGATCGTTAACACTGATCAAATAAGTCTGCATAGTACAGTCCACTACTTTGATAAGAAGGCCCACTTTGGCAACGCATAAACAAAAATGTTAATTACATCACCGGAGTATATACACTTAGTATTACAATTTACTTCACTACTGCACATTTATGAAGCAAATATTACTCTTATGAAAGGTGTAGGCAGTTGTGGTATTGTACTTTACGTTTTTGTTCCTCTCACACTATAACAACAAGAGTCCATTTCCCACCGACAGGCCACGCACTTGTTGCAGCACTAGTCCCGCGAGAGAGGGGCGCAGGGATGGATGACCCCGCTGCTCCCCTCCCCACCAGTCCCAGCTGTCAGCTCCCTTCCTGACTTGCCCACCCTGCCCCCGATACCATGGCGTCCAGCGAGGAGGACGGCACGGTTGAGGAGAAGGAAAACAACAACAAGAGGAGAACGAAAAGCGCCCTCGCTACAGCATGGCTCACTTTCTACAACATCGCCATGACCGCCGGGTACGTGCTTAATAATCCGCCCGCCGCCTATTAATAAGAAAAGCCCTGAAGTTAGCCGCTCCCTAAAACACTGTGTTGCCGTTTATAGGACTGAGTCTCTGTGGCCGAAAGTACCTGTTCAGCTCGCTTAATATAGCGGCCAACAGCAGCAGGGGAAACTTCAGTAAACTCTTTGATAGTCTGACAAAAAATAGAAATATAAGGGGGATTTGTGCGAGTGTTAGATAATGAATGGAAGGCGTTTGGTAAAGTGACAGGCTGGGGCTGAAGCCGTGTCCAAATAGGGCTGACTGTCAGCGTCAAGGCCCACAGTGCACCGCAGTTGCAGTGATAAGTATAGCCGGCGCGCGCTGACACTGGAGCTCAGCCCTGGGACACTGAAATGCTCAATGAGCAGATTTTTTAATAACAACATAACATAACATTTGTGAGTTGCAAACAGAAAATGTTTCATCGTGTTTTTAGGGTAAATTAGCAAGGCAAAACGATGGTAAATAATATGTCTCTGCTTAGTGACCTATGTGTAACTGAGCTGTCAGATCAGTGTGTTACTTCAGTAAAAGCAGCAATACAACAGTGTAGAAGAAAAATATCTGCACAAAATGATATAGCCCATTTATATCAGGTGTACTAGAAATGTATAGGAAAGTTGAAGAATGCAGAGAAATGGCTCAGTGTCTTTTCACATGCATTAATGAAATCAGGATTTGACTGGTGTATTTGGTTGAGCTGGAGCTGATTTCAACATATTGAAAAGGAATGGATCAGCTGTATTTACATAAACTATTGGATAGCTTGATTTATAATAAAACATTACGTTTTATTACGTTCAATTGTATTGGTGCAAACGAATCCTTAATGTATGTGTACAGTTGGCTTTAGTTACCATCATGATCTAACACTTGCAGCATTAATTGTTTATCATCACCATATCTTGTTTTATGTCATTATTCATTATAAAGCTATGCTTTTAGAACTTCAAGAGTCAAGAGGATATTTTTTAATTTACATCTTATAACATCACTTTACTGATGTAATCATCATACAGACATTAACTGAATACACATACTTACATAACTTACATAATCAAAAGTTAAACACAATGTATAGGCGTTATGTATCAATTACAGCACTGGCAACAGGGTCAGTTTCTTAGTCATCATATCGAAAATAAAGACACGTTTTCAACCATTTCAGCTCCTGTCATGACATTCTACCTTTTTTGGTCAATTCACTTGAAAAAAAAGAGAAAGGAACCAAGAATATATTCAGCAAAAGCAATCATTGCGTTGCATCACTGTAAACCTTACAGTTGTTAATACAATTGATCCTCTTAACAGTTCTTTGAGACATTCTTTCATGGCTAGTCATTATGGGGCCCAGCTTCAGTTTATTGTATTGTATGTTGCGCAGAGAGGGAGACAGCATGACAATGTGTCTTTTAGAGTGTTACACATGATTGCATTTTGGTAGAATTTATAAATTATTTATAGGCCTACTAGAAATTATTTCAATAGCAGTCCCAAGAGTTGGCTCCACCAACACATACAATTGTAGAAATATGTGTTTTCATTAACTCACGCAAGTGCTATCGTTTGAAATCTTGAGTAACTAGCAAGAGCCAAGTGTTGCCAACTCTTTTCCAACAATAAGTAGCTAGCAGCACTAGCTCCCAAAGTCGCGAAAAAAGTATAAAAGTTTGCAAACTGAAAGCCTGTCCCATTAAACTTCCCTCCAAAACCCCACCGCAAAAAAAAAAAAAAAAGTAAACATAATATAGTAAACGTTAACAACACACGTTGCTAATGTACGTAGACAACTCACGGCTGCCATGCATGGGGAAGACTCCGGTCCGGTGACGCGTATAGGTGCACGAGCGCGTACAGGTAGACGGCGCTGATAGACAGGTAAGGCGGCCGCGGCCGTCCAATCACTTCATTTGGGCCGAATGGCATGATGGGACGGATTTATTATGTCCTGCGTCACTGCTGAAATTGGGTCAAATGGAAACTGATTTAAATGTATTAATATGCTAATATGTCGTATTATACACATTTTCTTTTTTTATGAATTACTTCCGTGGGCTTTCTGTAATGTTTTCCACCATAGAAGATGCTCATTTACTTTTCAAATATCGTTTTTCTTTGACAAAAGTACTAAAATAAGTCAATAATCGCCATCTAGGCTATTGTCAAGGTAGGGCAATTACAAGTTATGAGCTAATATTTGCATCTCTTACTATTGTTGTATAATTTTATGGTAAATTGACTGCATTGTCCATTGTTCATTCACACTACTTTGGTGATGATGGCGAGACAACTAAACAATATCTCGTTTCTCCTGCTCTTTATTTTCCTATCTGAAGCAATACGATTAAGACTAAACGGTTGACACATTTAGATAGATGTGTATGTGACATCTATGAGAAGGTGCTGTATGTTTATTCAGGGTGTCCGCGGGGTCTTAAAAAGTATTAAAAGTTGATAAATCAATTTAGCGAAAATTAAGGCTTTTAAAAAGTATTAAAAAGTATTAAACGGCATTTTCCAAGGTATTAAGAAGGTCCCACAGCAACGACAACATGAAACACCCTTTAATTTACTGAAACGACATGTCGGGAAACCCCCTCAAGGCGGCCCCATAGCGCGCCGTAAAATGCTGCTTCTTATTTTAAGTTTCGTTGCCTTGCTCCGCTCTGGGGGGGGGGGAGTCCCAAGGTGGGTAGACCGGCATACGCAACGCTCTGGGGGTCCAACGGCTCCGTGTGTAAGCCCTATAAGATCATTTTCTGATTACGATGAAATAGCCCGCCTCCCTCTCCCAACGTCTCCTGCTGCTGCTGGGCTGTCAGAGGAGGGGGAGGAAAAGAGAGGCAGGCACCGTTTATTAAACATTATTATACAGAGAACAGAGTCGTCATCAATTTGTTTTAAAGCTCAATAAATAACAAAGAAGACCTCTGATCGGCACTTTTCTAATTTTGTACGGAAGATTTAAACTTTAACGGACATGTTGACCGGCGGAACATTTTTTTTAACGGAAACTCTGCCGCACGGTCCCCTCGAAGAGGCGGAGAGGTGGGTGTTTTTCATCTGCTGGTGGACTACCTGAGAGATACAGCAGGAGAACACGTCGTCCACCGCGGAGAATAAACAGAAGGGCAACCATGGCAACCATGCTCCGGGGTCTTCTTCGCTGCTTTTTGGTGTATTTGTGGCGGCAGCAGCGCCACTTACAGGCCTGGCATATGTACTACAGTCGTTTCCAGCA
>NW_011366164.1:82810-89416 GCF_000735185.1 Notothenia coriiceps | reverse complement strand
ATTGTAGTTTATATTGATCTGTTAATCCCTCTGTTTTCTTCTCAGGTCTGCTGGTGGTTTACTGTCACAGATTTGACATTTTAACACAATCCTCCCGTATCTACTTTGTGGCCTGTACTATCGGTACGTACATACATAAGTATTATAAGGGTTGTGAAGATTAAATGGTATGGTAGTGTTTGGTTACATTTGGATTCTGCAGGACCAGCCAAGAGAGACTATCTGTAGCTGACATTACAAGAGCCCATTTAAAAAGGGGACGTATCATGCAAAATGCACTTTTGTACGTCTTTTATACATGAATATGTGTCCCCGGTGTTCCAGGGAACTCACCAAGTGTCAGAAAACACAACCCTCTCTATTTTCCTCCATACCCAAATCTCTTAAAAAGGGGCTGCAACGGATCTGATCCAGATTTGAACACTTCTATGTCGTCACAGAAGTTGCGCTACGGCTATTGGGCCAACTCCACCAATCAGGAGGAGACAGCCAAGGAAGGACATTGCCGTTCAAAAGCGCTGGAGACGCTGTAGTACATATTTCAGGCCACCAGATGGTGCTGTTCTCACTGAATCCGAGCATGAAAGGCAGTGTTAAATTGAGCGAAATGAGGAATGGCTATATTTTGAAAAATAAAAAGTATAAATATGCCTTATATAGGTATGGTCCCACACTATATTATTAAAATATAGCATGATAGGTCCACTTTAAATGGGGGGAAACGGCTAGCCTGACTTTATACAAAGGTAAGGGGTTTTGAACGGCACTAATAGTGGATTATGTAACCTTAAAACAGAGCTGATTCCCTCTGCTCCCAATCTTTATGCTAAGCTAAGCTAGCCAGCTGCTGGTTGTAGATATGTATAACAGACATATAGAGAATGCCAATAAGTGTATCTAACAAAAGGCATTATATTTATTTTACTTCTGGATTCTTTCTTATAGGTGTTGCGGTCTTCTCCTCATATTTTCCAGTACTAATCGATTGCCATGAAATAATGACAAAGGAACATTGCGAAAGAACATTCATGTAATGCTTGGTCACATGATTGAAGAACTCTTTCTTTCACACAAACACACACAAGCTCTCAGTGTTCTCATACAGTCATTATACACTCAGTAATGCTTTTATTCTTTTGGCAGAACAAAGACAAATCAAACAATAATATGTTTGGGCCCCGCTCTCTCAGCACAATGTAAGCAAATCATTTTATAAAACAAAATGCATCATTGAAGTGATATTTATAAAAGTCATTCTGTAATTGTACCCAGCAGGTCACAGTGACAGAGTGTATGGGGCCTTATTACCTTTATATCCAAGCACAGCCACAGCGATGGTGAGGAGGGTACACAGCACATAGAGCAGAGCTATGGAGGTCTTCAGCGCCCAATCATTCTTACACTTGGTGCACTGGGTGCCCTCCTGGATCCCTGAATACAAAAAGAAGACATCAGCATATAATACATTGTTCCTGAACAGAAAGGTCTTAAAAGGACATGTGGGTAGAATTTGGTGTTAGCTGAGGACTCTCCAGATCCAGGAGTCCCACATCTGGACAAACAGTCCTGGAGTCTACATTAAAGAGTCCGGCAGTTTCCTTAGGGCCCGGGTGGTGAAGGGGCAGGGGACACAAAAACAATCCCCCCCACTGATTTGTTTACACTCCGCGACAAGCTTATTTTCCTGAACTCAGGCTCCACTCAGAAAACTTCCTGTTTCAGTTCTCGTGTGTGCACAAAGAATCAGACTGAAGGAACGATGTTTAATGCACTTTTTGTACTTTTAACGTCAAACGCGGACTCTTTATATATATATCTCTTCTTATGGCAGTGTTAGTGGATTTTGGAGTAAAACTAAAAAGGCCTTAGCTAGCGGGGACACTTGTGGAGTACTTCTTTCCGAGGATATTCTTCATGACAGATGAGTGGCGAGATCCACAGCGCTGACGGGAACACAGCTGTGTTTCATTTTCAATTCAGGAAGTGTGTGTGGAAAGGTTTGGGGGGGGGGCGTTCTGTTTTTCAAGTACCTGGAAGGAAACTGACTTTACATTTGAAATATGAAGGAATGGCTTTAATTCAACTTGGCAGCACAAAGGGTTCAATACATAACTATCACAATCCGTGAGTCACATGCCCATTATTCATCAACCTGTTAAGAGTCAGGACCATTCAGTGCCAAAGATTTCACCACACATCTAGTTTAATACATGAGGTAATACTTCAATAAATTAAAAGTCCAGCGCTGACTGAATGGTCAGGGCCTCTATTGGGAGTTTAGATGCCAAAGTTAACAACTTGACTCAATATTATGAGTGTAAGGGGATTGTTAATGATCACCCGGTGTAAGTACTCAGTTAAACACCAAATCCAGCTGGAAGGGAAGTCTCAAGAAAGCTCTGCCAACCTGAGAGAACTTCCAAATAACGGTAAAAAGCTAGTTTTAACTGAGTTAAAAATTGTTTGAATTTTATTACCGTAGAACTTACGTAGACATTTGATTACCGCAGATACAATAGTTTATACGGCTGCCAAAAAATAGTGTCCGTTCTACATTGTTTGTCCACCAGAGTGTTTCCTAAAAAATAAATAGTCTAAGGAATTGGTATAAAGAATAGGTTTTTCAAACTCAAATATGTATTGATTTTAGTTTACATCTTAAAAACTCATCAATCCGGTGAAAGCCCACAAACAAAACACTGACGTATAATCACATTATAGTTTAGATAGGTCCAAGATAATTCAGTGAACTGCAATCATATTGATTCAAAGCTTCGAATAAGCATAGATGTTGAAATGTGATCTACATTTTAAACTCTTTGCCAACACATATGAAACCACCGCCTCTCTGGCCAAGTAACAGTCTTTATGTTTTGCTTCATGCTGGACTGAAACCTTTGGAAATCAATCTTAGTGCATTACATCTTTGCATAAACTGGATCAACTATAAGTGATTTCTTGCTAAAAGAAATGTCCAAAGCTAAAATGATGTGGGGCAAAAAATAAACCATGATGATAAGCAAGAAGACGACAAAAATCATGGGAAGAAAATATCTGTGGTGGTTTGTTGGTTTTGACTTATCAGCCATTAGAGCCCTAAAACAAGCTGATGCTCTGTGTGTAAAGAGCCTTATAGTGCATCAACGTTATCCTTGAAAACACAGCTTCAGCTCAGGGTGTGGAGCCAGTTACTAAGCACAAAGCTGCTAACACAGCTGTGTATGAGGAGTTACCAAAGTCTTCCCTCGCCACCGGTTTAACTGTAAGCAGAGAAGTGCACTCTGGGAATACAGCCACGATAAATGATTGCGTGTCTGAATCATTCATAAGTGCTGACATGTTTGAAGTGTCAGCTCTCGCATGCTTCCACAACATTGCGAGTGTATCGTTGGTTCATCAGTTCACAGTAATCAAAGCGCTGCTGCCCCAAATTTGCAGTTCCAATCCAAACAGGCTGACAGTGTTTACAAATCTGCTGCGCTGAAATGATACCACAACACTTTGTAAGGGAATAAACTATTACACAGACCAAAAGGATTTTCCATTTCGGTGCACGCTGACTGATGATCTTCAGATGCTCAGTGGATAAGTGGAGGGTTTTGTGCTGGCTGTCAAATATGGAGGACACCTGGCAAAACACAAAAGACGTGGCCGACAACACAACAACAAAAGGACAGAGTTCAGTTTCACAGCTCCTCCGTGAGCACACAGACTTCAGATGGAGCAGCTGTAGTCTCTTCAACCCCTGAGAGTCCACACACCAGTGGGCTGTCTAAGGCTTTATCAGGGGTTGTGACCTGCGTGCTGTTCATTTCCCAGTGGGGCACTTCCTGGATGAGTACGAAAAAAAAAAGGAGTAGAGACAGATGCTGGACAGGACTGCTGAGTTAAGCTCTAGGCTCAGATTGGCGGGGTTTTTTATTTGTTTCCTGTTTCCGGTTTCTTGTGATGTCCCTACATATGTTATGCGCATAAGTTAAGACTCAAGGGCTTGTTCCCTTCCCTTCGAGATGCCGTTTGCCATTCATTTAATCTATTGACAGGTTTATTTTGAGTAAGTTAATATACTGTAAGTGGCTTTACTAGGAACTATACGAGGAGCCCAATAAGACATTATTAATATTGATATTTGGGAGTAAATACAATAAATATATATCTGTTAGTAGAACTTTTCTAAAAACCTAAAAAGGTAACATGAACAAACTATCTAGAAAAACATTATACCAACATGATATATCAGGAAAAAAGCTAATTTCTGCTGATATGTTACGCAATCGGTACAGCCCTACTAGCTTGGTCTAAATTAATACAGTTAAAGTGGAATGAACAAAGAAAATTTGAACCAGACCAACCATTTAATGCCAGTAACAAGTCAAATTATGCCTTAATTATGGTAGATTCTACCAAATACCAACAGGGAAACAAGACATCCAGATGTTAAAGGGACTCCTTTGTATACCTCTGTAACATAGTGACATCACTATATAACACTCGTGTTACTATTGTATCTCAGTTTTTAATTGGTGTCCTATAACCTGCAAATTACTAAAACCACACTTACATGGATGTCAATTATATTGTTACTTTTTCTACTTTCAACTTTTGAAAGAAAAAGCTAGATTTATCACAGTTTGCATTTAAAAAAAATAAATGATGCATTACATAAGTGATAGTCTATAGGGGACTCAAATATAGACAAACATCATCATTAAGTAAAGAGACCTTATGGTTATGGCACCCCTTCACATTCCCTGACTTGCTGTTGACATGAGAAATGGCCAGATGGATTGGAGACAGTCAAGACGAAAGTCGTTCACACATTCTCAAATATCTGACACACTAACGGGGCCCAGATGCACAAATCCTGACCAAGTAAAAAACATCTTGAGGTTTGTAGAGCATAACGTTTGGCTACATTTAGAGTCCCGATGTGGAGAGGTTCAAAAAGAAACATCCAGTGTGACATGCATTTTTGTTCAACATTCAAAATGAGGAAGAAGAGAATGCGAAGCAGATTGTGGAAAAACGTAAGTAAACACTGACCTCACTGTTCACAGTTTAACATCAGAGGCTCGTTTTCCTCTAGTCTGTCTGCTCATCGTTAAAACTGACTCTGATTCGTCATCTTTCCCCTCCGCCTGCGCAGTCACACACAGTCAAATCTGACCGACCAGAACCACAAAAGCAGCCATGGTCCAGGATGCTCTGACCACAAGCTGACAACAACACTTTTACTGCTCATATCAAAACTAAATTGATGCTGAAAAGACAATGAGCCTAACCAAAATAACTATGTTTTCTAATCCAAATTGATTCCCTCATTATTGTTTGTTTTGCCTGGATAAAGTCACCCATTGTTCCTGCAAAACCTCTATGTTGAAATAAAACCGGACAGGGTTCACTTTAGTCATAATGAAGTGTCTCCAATCCTCCGTCTTTCGCCAACCTTATTTCCTAAAACAAAGAAGAATGACCAAAATCATCTTGTTCTTCTCAACATAACATGCCCCAGAGTTCCAAATGATTCCCACAGCCAGTCAGGGCTGGTGCGTGGGCCCTGGTCATTAAACTACAACGTTTATTTACTGTAAATAGCAGAAGGGACGCTATAGTAACGGATGAAAACACAAAGCTGTGAGCTGAGGTCACACAAACTGTGATTTGGATTATTGCCTCATTGAACACACACTCAAACCCTTTCCAGGAAGCAGGGTGCAAATTACTCCAAGAGGGCAATCACTGAACTATAACTGGCACTTAGGACAAAGAGGCGAGTTACAGACAAGCAATGGTAGAAGTCCTTTCTGAGCCATAAGTCAAACTATATCAGAACGGGATAATACTCTATTACAACTAAGTCAATGTTTTGTTTGAAAGGATACAAGCAAAATATAAAAAATTCCTAAAGAACATAAAGAAGAAGAGGTAACTTTCAAACACTACAAATCAGTCAACAAAATATCTCCATGCCCTTCTAAATGAAACAAGCGCCTTTTGATTAGACACCGCTATTGACGGGACATCAACTACGTTTTAAAGTAAGTCAGTTTTCTGATATGACACAAAAGTTAGAAAGTCTACATTTTGTCCAACCATCTCAATCTTTCTCATATGCAACTTTGTCATCTGGAAATAAAAACATGTCCCCAGATTATTTTAAAATAGGCTATAATGACATACAAGTTGCTGAAATCCAATACTTAATGCAGATAATTCATTTTCTCCACATCAGGATAGCAGACTGTCAAGAGTTTCTGTGATGAATGTGAAATTATGTTTTTATTTGCACTGAATGTCAAAATATGTTGCTTGTTTTCACTTGTTTTCTCAAAAAACAGTCATCTCTCATGCCATCTGTGTTTCATTACTCAACAGAAATAAGTTTGAGTTTTACAAGATCTCTGAAACACTGTAATCTAAGCCAAGATGTTTCACAGTCAGGAGGGAGATGATGGCTCAATGAATGAGTCATACTGTACAGCGCTCAGCTTTCTCAATGGCATGGTGAGGTGGCCTGCACTGAATCATGTGCTGTGACGCTGTGCACAAGTGTGTGTGTGTGTGTGTGTGTGTGTGTGTGTGTGTGTGTGCGTGTGTGTGTGTGCG
>NW_011366164.1:76214-81260 GCF_000735185.1 Notothenia coriiceps | reverse complement strand
ACTTCAGGGCCGCCTCCGGCGCAAGACCTACGAGAGGCAATCTGGAGTGAAGGACAGTCTGCTCTGTAATATGGTGCACTTACTGTGCAATCCCAGCACAACACAAGTTCCGGGGACTGGGACAACGGGTCCCTTTTTGATCCCGAACAAATTCACATAAACGCCAGATACTAAAGACTTAAAAAGAAAAAACGCACCACAAATATTTACATGCAGACTCCCGGCATGGTCTTACCCAGAGCGCCCGGCATATGCCGGGCCTCCGGCCTCCAAGGTGGGCACGATTTCAACCTCAGCGCTACACATCAGACCCATGTGTCCAAACTAACAGGACTGATGTAATCTTCGACGTGATTAGTTACAAAATCAAAATGAGGGTGTAGTTTCCATCTTGGTTAGTGCAAATCAGCAGATAGTCGATCAACAAACTAAAATTCGCCAGGATCTTACACGTAACTTTTCTTTTAGAGGTACAAAGGATGTACACACTTTCCCCTTGTAAACCCTTTTACGAGGCGCATGTACTAAGAGACACGACGGTGTTTGCTATGTTGCTACATATGAACCTACGCCGCCACGCAATACTTTCCACGATTAATTACGATTACATGGACGACAGACTGAACAACACGTCCATTTCACTTCGCGGCACTGCGGTAGGTCGTCACAGATAGTGAGAAGAGAACTAAGCGATAGTGTATGCACTATTACGTCCCAAAGTGGAAATAGTGGAATGTTTCTCAATGACTCTTGGGGTTGTTTAGCAATACTACGGTCCAAAGTCAGAAGTAACGTCACTCGGCACTTCAGATAAGGAGCTGTACACATGCCGCAGTTTTTGCGTGGCTATGTATTTAGTTGTAAAACCAGTGGCGATCTGTTTATCTCTCACACTAATCATGCAGTCAATAACTTTGTTGTTAGTAGCATCTGGTTAGCTAGCTATGCTAACGAATATAAGAAGCTTTTTCTCCAACCAGTGAGGAAAAGGCACATCTTTATATGATCATTATAGTTATAGAAAAATAAGAGAATAAAGTAAACAGGTATACAATACTAATATGACAGTAAAAAAAAGTTGTTATTAATAAACAAGAATACAGTTTAAAAGGGAAGTGATTTGTAAAATATCCATAAAGAAACAAATCCGCTTACAGTTCTGTTTCATATGGGTGTTGAGAGATGTACAGTATCCATAGATCTCTTCATGTTGCTCTCAAAGTGCACCAGATTGATGCTTTTAACTTCAGCATTTAAAAAAAATCTTCCTGGTGGTGCATACCCCCAAACCCCCCTAGATGACGTTAGATCCGCCCTCCCACTTAAATCATGTCCACATGGATATGAAATTAAATGCATTTGCACACATCTTGTGTCCATATCTTTCTGTTTTGGTGGTCATGCCACGGTGCATGAATGCGCGGGTCATGGTCAAATATCTGGATTAAGAGGTTGCTTTTTCTTTGCACAGCATGAAAGAAACGCGAAATGAATGGGCTGTGATTTGAGTTTGTTAAGCAGACGTTGAGTTCAATAATTTGTACGGCCCTCGAAGGATGTTGTAAAAATTGAAATGGCCCTTGAGAGGAAAAAGGTTCCCCACCCCTGCTTTAAGGACACGGACCAAACAGCCTCATCCTACCAACTGATAGTAAAAGGTAGACAAACAAATACTTCCAAAATGGTTTTCAGACAGGCACACAGGCCGCGGCAGCATCCTACCGCCCTGCATCCCTGCCCCGCGCCCCCCCACGAGCCTGGAGGCCCCGCACGGCTCTGCAAAGACTCAGCGCTCGCTGCAGTTACACAAACAGGTCGTCTTTCCAGAAAACTACATCAACAGTGGAGTGGGGTGCGGGAATGGTCTTACTCAGCTAAGAGATTTGGGGCCCAACAGAGTGACTTGGGTTTTAGTTACAAAGCAAAACATTGGATCGTAAGAACCCAAAAAGGTTGTAGCTCTCTAGTAAGTGTGTGTGTGTGTTTCTTTTTGTCTGAGTGTGTGTGTGGCCCTCTAGTTAATGACCATCACATTAGCATCCAGAATTTGATAGCCTGCCTACGCTCAACTTTGAAGGAAAGACAACACCATCAGCTAAAAAAAAAAAAGAAGCGAGTTCTAAGTGAGAATGCGGGCGTGCAGGACAAGAAAAACAAAAGATTACCAATGAGTTTGTCCTCAGTCAGCTGCCAGTGAAAAAAAAGAAATCATCACAAAGTGCAGCACCTTACAATGTTACCATACAGGATTTTAATAATCGTATTCCCTTTCAGATAACATCGCACAAGAAAATCTGAGAATCTGTTGCTTTCTTTCAGTCAGCATTCTCAATACCAGTAGACTCTCAGCTGCAAGAATCTCTAAGTGCGTTTCTGTCTCTGAAACCTGATGGATGTCCGGATCTCCTGCTAGCTGCTTCAGGTGCCTGTCAAAATGTGAAAACCACTACAAAGACCCCCAGTTCCGAGGCAGAACTGGCAAGTACTTCAAAGAAAAACAAACAGCTAAATGTCGCCGGTCGGAGAAAACCAGAAATAAAATAAATAGCGTGACCTTTTTCCTCTGATGCGCAGCTGAAATAATAAACCACAAAATGGCATCGAGGCATTAAAACTTCCCTCTTTTTTGTCTTGTTTGCACTGTATCCAAAACTTTAAATCTACCTGCAAGGACACCCAAAACACTATCCTGGTCATGGAAACATGCAGTACCAATAATGGCCACTAGTTGAATGGTCAAAGAGAACTTTTTTACGATTTTTAAGCCAACCAGGTTTTGCTGTTGTTTTGCGATATTTTATGAACATTTCTGAGCCTGATCCCATTTCCAGTCTTTCTGAAAGTTCTTTAAACATCGGAAACTAAAAATATTCAGCAGAGAAAGTGTCCAATGGCAGTTCATTTTTCAGCTGTTGTAACAGTCTACTGTCGCACTTTATGTCCTACTAAAACAGTGTCTGAAAGTGCACTAAACTACAGTTCCAGTGCTGCTGAGAGGATGCCAGATAAAACAAGGAAGGCTTTAAAGAGCTGTGCAGATCTTTGGGATACTTGACAGAAAATCGGTTATGGAAAATCTCAATGGGAAGTTCTTTTTAACAGGCCATGCCCCCATCAGCCAAACTCATTACCATGTTGGCCACATCCATCGCTGACACCGCCACATGGATGGAGGACAGGACTTCAACAGAGCACCGTGTGCGTTCTAGGAAATGTGTTTCTTGACCTTTTTCTATCAGACACGGTGGTTTCTGCTCTGGTGTTACTGTGGGTGATGTCGGTATAACATTATGGTTATTGTGGAGAAAGCCGCTCTGTGATTTTCAGAGTTGCTTGTAATAGGAGGTTCTATCATTTCAACAGAGGCTTTGTGAAGATATGGAGGGCTGAAAAATAGGAATTTATCTGTGGTTCATGTGTTGTTAGGTGGTTAGACTTTTCTCAAAGGGGCTTAGAATGGACCCAAAGACAGATTGGGTGAAAAATATATGCAAATTCAGAAGATTGTACTCTGTTTTACTCTACTGAACACTATTTTTTCACAATATTTATAGGATATTTTTAATGAAGTATGCTTTGCTCAGAAAGTGGAAACTTCAGAATGTCAACATAATACACATTTTCTCCAGACTCAGCAACTAAGAATATGAAAACAGGTCTGAAGGTGATCTCTGAGGTGGCTAACAATGGAGTTGCCGTCTGTTATGCAGCATCATGGGTGTTGGAGTTGCTTCTGGGTGGGCCTCCACGTCTGCGGTGGGACGCGGGGGTGTGGTCTGTCAGTCTGAATGACAACAAAGCCTCCTATCCTGCCGCTGGTCAGGAAGAAGAGGACGTTTTTCTGTTTGCCAAAATCTGGTCGGACACACACACTCCAGACATGAGGGTGGCACGCTCTTCTACCTCAGAGCAGCCTGAAGTCAAGACAAAGCATCAGGAGGAACCGTCTGACATCTGGGTTGTGAATCACACCGCTTACTGAAAGCAGTAATCAACACCAGACAATGGGTTTAAATTACTCTGCATAACTGTTTGTTTAGGGCAATCTAGAAGAAGTGCCAGGGGGGAAATCTGCACAGGGATCACACAATTACTTTATTACTCCAAACAGCAAGATCTGATTACCACAAAGTATTTGTAATCAAGAGTTTTAGCAATGTGTGCTATGCAAAGACGGGGAAATGTGTCCATAAAGAATGTAGGTTTTCATGCAAACCACCATAATTGGTAAGAAAATAAGATACATTATATACAACTTCAGTATGTCTGTATATATTCACATCACTCAGGACATTCAATATTTAGGATTGCTAAAAGGCGGTCACAATAATCTACTGAAGGCAGTTTATACATATCAAATGTATACAACCCAAATACTTACAAGTGCAATTCTATTAAAGTGAGAAGAAAAGCATTGTGTGAGATCCTTATAACTTAAAAAAATTATATTACAATATCACATGCGACCCATGTTATTATTGTTTAATACAATAAAAAATGAACTTTTTTTGAACACGTAAAAGGGGACAAAACTTTTTTTCTTTTAAGTAAACAACAGTGGAGCCTGGGGAAATGTACATTACACATATATGGTAGTGTGAATTGTCAAAGAAACAGTTTGTCCACTCAGTATTTTTCTTATCAGTTATATCTTCAGACCCCTACTGTTGTGGGGGGTAAATTGCTCTTACTGTAAACTGCAGTGCCATATATGGCAACTTTGAAACACTGAACACACTGTACTGTATGGAGTCACTGAATACAGACGTTAAACACAAACTCTGCAGAGTTATGTGAGAAAAATAACCATCTTATTATTTTTAATTGATTAATTAACCATATGCATGCACAACAAGCATCATACTATGGAAGGTGCCAGAATGGATATAGTGAATTCCCTCTGTCTGCAGTCCTAACCACACATGGAAAATTTGATAGTCGTTATGTATCCGACAGAGTTCTGGAGCAGTTCCTCGCTGTTCCTCTCTGCTTCAACTCTTTTTTTTTTGCAAACCAGGAAGCTGTAGGTTGATCTTGGCAACGCTC
>NW_011366164.1:59452-76202 GCF_000735185.1 Notothenia coriiceps | reverse complement strand
CCCCCCCCTTCATTAACATTTTGGACTGGGAATAACTGATTTAGGAGGTTTTATTACTTATACTAAAAAGAGGAAGAATTAGAATCCCCAAAGTCATTGTTAAAGTGTGCCTGGTGTTCTGCGGCCGGAGGTGTTGGACACACACACACACACACACACACACACACACACACACACACACACACACACAGAAGGGAATACAAATGTAGTCTCTAATGTAAAAGAATGTTCCCAGCAGAACAAAGAACTGCAGCTAGCCAAATATGAACGCAATACTTTTCAAAGGAGGCTTTAAAAGAACGCAGGTGTCTTGGAGCGCCTTCTCTGCTATTCTTTTATTAAATTATTAAATCAATGACTCAGAGCCCCTTGTCTAAACACCCCCTTAAAGGCTCCTAAATAGGTTACTTACTGAACTGCAGAAACTCTCCCCTGACATCTGCGTGTGGGTCGCGTCAAGGACACCGGGGTTATTATTGTGTGAGCGGAGAGGGACCTTGCTGCTTTCCCTCACTCTCAAAGGTGAGTCAGAGAAGTCATTGACACTCGGATGATCACAGGCCAGATTGGAAATAGCGGCTAACTACCAGCACATGTGTATTCCTGGCAAAAACATCACAGATCGACGCCTGCTCTGCATATCTGCCTGGAGTCATTTTACTGCTGTTTTATTTCGCTAATGAAGGCAAAACAGAAAGAGAAGAAAAGAGCGAGAAGGTGGGAACAGTTTACAGGATGCCTCGGAACTGACTGATGTTACAATAGGTATTATTCTGTAGTTTCTCTACCTGATGTCCCGGTTTGAAACATGCCATCAGATAATTTACTTAGAGGGATAGTCCGGATTTGTGTGGGTTGTATGAGGTACTTATCCAGTGACTTTTATAGCACAGAAGCTAAACAATGTAATGCTGTGGACAGGGCAGCAGCAACACGTGTTTAAGCCATAACAATATTAATATCAGTTTAAGTGTGTATGCTATATTATGAATATTGTCACCGCTTTACCTTTAAGGGCAAGCAGCCCTATTGGTAGTGAACTGACATTGTTTAATCTTCTCTTCCGGCCATCTCTTTTAATAAAAATTTACATTTTACCCAGCGGGTCATACGGTTTTCTAGTCTACTGCCACATTGATCGGTTTGATGTTTGTGTTATTATGTGTATAAGTTGTATACAGTAATATACACATATTGTGATCTATACAGATAGGGCAACAGTAGTTCAATTTGTTGGAACTTGGTTAAAAGTTCCCCGAACATGATATAATGTCACGTAATACTAAGATGGGAAATGCAGAATCTAAATTTCATTATGTACATGTGTGAAAATGAAAACAGAATTCATAAACCTCCATTTCCATACCCTATGCTTGAGGACAGCATGTGTGAAATGTACTTTCAACCCCTACTTCTATTATCCTAGGCTGTACCATTAAACTAGAAGAAAAATGATGTATTCATAAAATCCCTGTGATCGCCTGCCATTTACCCTTTTGGCATCCGTTCTTCACATACTGACAGTTTAGTGGCATTCCAGGTTGAAAGGGTTGAATTATAACAGAGATAACTCTGCGTCCAAAAGGAGAGTGAGTAATGACTAAAACCCACTGCGGCAGTTTTCATCATTACTCACACTCAAAACTAACGATGTACTAATTGTGTAGGCCATGTAAGAGCAGTTGCTCTTGTGTCATAAAGGTGTGTACGTTTGTGCTTTGGATAAACAGTTCCAGCTGGATCGTGTACCGTTACAACTCCCTCCCCTTTTCTTTAACTACTACCATCACACACACGCTCTTATCTCCTCACAAAAGCTCCTCTCATGATCCTCCAAACCCATCTATCAACTTCCTGCTGTTCCCCTATAACCGGCTGCGTCTCCTCCACTTTCTCCCACTTCCTTCTCACTCCCCTTTGAATCTCCTGGGATAAAATATCCCCTCGCCGGGAGCCCCCTTGTCCTCCAGCTCATTCAGCATCTTGGTGTTATCTCCCGTCCCGTCTGTCCACTGGTGCGAGATTCTCCCGAAGCCAGATACGAGGAATCCCTCATCCCTGGTCTGTACATCATCTTTGTGTTTACACCAAGAGGCTTGAGTTTTAACAGCCCGCTCTAAAATCTCAGGGTGAACCCTCCTCTCCCGGCACAGAGTAAATAAACCTTAAGTCTGACATGTGAAACTGAGACATGGAGGTGGTTTCTGTAAGCCAGTGGCTGACATCTGACTTTATTATTTTAATCCCGTCCTTCAATGTATCTTGGTGTCTCCTTGGGAAATGTAATTTGTCTGCTTACATTTTTCTTTCTCTCACTCACACACACACACTTAATTCACTTCTTTCTCCTAATGTCAACACTTTCGATCTCTATTTTTCTCCATAGCGCTTGGAGGTGTTGGGGCTCTGCACAGATTTTAAAGTACCTTCTTGGTATGAATGATTCCAAAACCATCAAAAATGGGTGAAGTGGACAACAGTCAACAGGACTTGAAATAATTCTTAGGATAAAAAATAATCGAGATTTTTCTGTACATGACACCGGATGGGATGAAATGTAATGAGAAAATCTTCCATGTGCAGAGAAGATGAGAAATCAGAAGACATTTTGATGCAGGATCATCATCATCAGAGCCCAACCAAGTAATAGCACACCACTCTGTTTTTACTGACACTCACCGAACAGTAGGTGTGGGGTAGTAAACCATACATAATCAGGAACAGGTGTTAAAGAGGCATGACACGCGGAAAACATATATAAAGAATAAAGCTGGTTTGCTTAAAGAACAGTTTGAAAACACATTGTTAGCCTTGAAATCACCTGAAATGTATTTTTCTTGCATTATTTCCTATTATGTTAAATGCAAATGTACTGTTTATTGCTGGTCCGCCTGATTTTAGCAGGTGACTTCAGTAAGTGTTTTGCCATCCACGCTTTCTACAACAGGTGTTTAACCCAATGCAGATTCAGGTCAAGTACTTCTGCATCTGGAGCTCCTACAACGGCTCCTTCAACTACTAGAGCCATTGTCTGTTTGAACTGGATCTGGCCCAACTTGACCCAATCCATTCCAGGTTGGGCCGGGTTGTTATTTTTTTTCCTTAGTCTGATAGATGAGGAGTAACGAGATGTTGTCACAAGTCTCTGGTTCTTAACGGGTTGGGCGTGGACAGAAACTATACATCAGATTAATTAAAAAATTAAAAAAGTAAATTCTATATTTTTAGCTCTGTTTTGGTCTGAACCAATTCTGGAAGGAAGAGTCTTCTGTAGCTCTTTGACTGCTTATTCCTCTACTATGATCACCAGCTAAGAAAGAGGGTTAATCAAAAAAGGCACATAGAATAAATATGTTTGCGAAGGCATGCCCACTTGAAAGGACCAAAGAAAAGTGGTATGGCAAGCTATGCTTTACCAAAGTATTGAGTGATCAGAACTTGCCATGCAACTTTAAGAAAGGACTAAGAGGCAGAACTGGAGAAACCCACAACACAACTCTTTAAACATTTGCCAAGAAACCACAGCAAAGTGAATAAGAATCCTCAACATACATTCTTACAAACACACTGCGAAGTATCACATGACAGTATGTATTAACGGTGTCAGGGTCTGACAAAACCATGTCTGTTTCCATGTTAACCATGATGGATGAGGTGGTAGGCGAAGTGTCATTATCACTACAGCTGAAGGTGGTTGTGAAACCGGGGGATGCTCTTTGCCAAAGAAACCCACCGGACTGAACCGAGCCCTGGCTGTGCTGACACAGCTGGTTCCAGGCACCCCAACGCCATGCTCGGGCTGAAGGAATGTTCCGGGCCTCGCTGGAGAAACCATAACAAGTGCAGGAAATAGATTAGTGCACTCTGGGTTCCACGCCGGCCGCAAACCTCCAGAGCCCGGCCTCCTCTAACCCACATGTGTGGGAACAAGAGACACTGCAGCGGAGGGAGTAAGACCCCCATCCAGACAACAGTGCTGATCCTTCTGCATTGAGTAATCAAGCCTCCATTAGTTCATGACTGGCCCTGACTCCTACCTGCACACCGACTGCTTCCAGTAAAAATAAATACCACATGAGAGCCAGTGTTGGATGGTGGTGAATGCAATTTATATGAAAGATGGTGTCAACTGTACACACTGAATGATGAAACATGTATATATGATGATATTCTGGCAGCTACTTTTTATCAATACGTAATGTTTAGAGCAACTTTAATTTTACAGCGGGTCATTCAATTCACATTTTGGCTCACTGACTTTGCCTCAATCTGTTTTATGTATTTCTAATTAGATTTGCATTCATCTGTTTAAAGGATACCCCCTTGGGAAATCTAGTTTTGCCAAATTATTCTTGAACAATAAATTAGGAAAGGCAATATGATCTAACATGACATGTTTAGAACTGCTACAACATAAGTTAATATACAATTTGGCTTAGATCCTTTCGACTTGTTTGCTAACTTGCTATGCTAGCTTAAACAAAGGATTGAGACTTAACTTTGCTATGCTATCAGAAAAAAACAATTGCCCTGTATTGAATCTAAAAACCTTGTACGTTTTTGTTCTCTATCAAAAACATAAATATCTTGTTTAGGAAAATCCTACTACTGTCTTACAATGCTTCCAAAGGCTGCCATTAGCATTTTATGTGCCAATATCGCTGGCAGTTATTTCCTGATTTTCATAGTTCAGAAGCCTGATCTTCTTGTAATTAGCTGTGAGTTATTTGCACGTAGAGAGAGAGCGCAATAAATACTGATTAAGTAAGATAAAGTGAACACAAATTAGCTTGTGGTTGTGTTATTCCACTTTGGTTTAGACATTTTCACAATCAGCCTGTGTAATTGAATAATGATCAATTGGTACTAAGTGATCCAAAGCACGTTTTCCGAACTTACATTGTCCAGCTTTGGTGAGCCGTTGACAGTTGTAGCTTAAACATCTTTAGTAAAAAGTGTTTTGTAACTGGAGGACTCCTGGTTTGAGTCATGCAAAGGGGTGAGTGTTGACTGCCAATGATCAATGAGTATACCAGCTCTGAAAGGGCTGCAAGAGTTCAGCCAAAGCTCAGGTTGATTTTCATTTTTATTCTGATGGCCTTCTTATGTCAACCCCCACTGAAAAATAAATATGTTTAAAGCTTGAGCACAGTGGAAGCAGTTCCGGCCCGGCTAAACTTGGCAGGGAGAGGGATGGGATTACCAGATGAATTCACTCAACAAGTGTGTGTGTGTGTGTGTGTGTGTGTGTGTGTGTGTGTGTGTGTGTCTCTGCTAAACCGTGTGCTTTCTGCAGGATTGAACGTGACCTCAGATATCATATCCCAGCGACACAAGATGCTACATGAGATCTGGATTATCATTTTAAATCTTTGACAAACACAGAAGAAGAAATAAGAGATAATGAGGAGTGTGTAGGACTGGGTCAGAGGTGGGAGAAAGGGTGGAAGCAGCAGCAGCAGCAGCAGCAGCTAACGAGCATGTAGCAGCGGCGCCTCGTTAAACCGGAATAATACAGAATCATAGAGGTCGTAATTTGCAAGATAACCATTTGTCTTATTGTGACATGTTTGGTTTCTACATGGCTGTTTGCACTCCCTACGGCCCTCAGAGAGACAAAGCTATCTCTTTATATACTGTGGTGCTGATTCTAGGTACCTAATTATTCCTCTCTTTGTTCCTAGCGAAGCGTTGTTGGTGCTGCTGGAAACTTGAGATGCATTACCCTCGGGAAATCTGTTCAAAAACTTGAATAGATGAACTGAAACTATAACTTATCCAATGGAAATTCTTTCTCCGTTGGCTGGAGCATATGTGATGTTGGGAAGACACACAGATGTGTTGATTGAGTCACTCAGGAACAGAGCTGTAAACACAACGCTGATATAGCCAATTACCACCTGATATCTCCATACCATCATATATTATAAGAAACATGCATTGCATTCGTCTGTCGTCGTGCTTTTGCTATTAATGCACGTCTCATCTTTCTTTTGTGCTTAATATACGATGTTATTTCTCTCTGCCAATCACAAGTATCTTCAGCTGCTAAATGCTCCACTTTGTCCACCTGCTAGTTGCTATCTTTTGACTGGATCAGTGGAAACAAGCGGTTTTTAAAACACTGATGCATCCGATGAACATCACAGCAGCTCACAAGCAGAGTTAATAATAATAATAATAATAATACTTCTACATGTTATCTATTTAGTGCTTTTCCTGGAGCTCAAAGCGCTTGGTTAGAAGCTGTGTAGCAGCTACTCATGAATGAAAGTATAATATTCAATTTCCACTCATAAAGAACTTCAGAGGGAAGTATCTTTCACTTTTTTAGCAGCTAGTTGCTTTTATCCGTCTCAGAAACTCAGAATTTCCCACAGATTTAAGCCACAAACTCTTCTAAATAGGTTCAACTTATGTTCTCAACGTTTATTAAAAAAATTATAAAAAGTTCTGCGCTGAAATAAAGAGGGTTTACCGATTGCTGAATCCAATTTTATTATTTTTTTTAATACAGTTTAAAAATGTCATCAACTGCAGGGATAATTCACAGTGACCTGCATCTGTAGTGAGTTGGAGTTGAGCTTAATAACTTGAAACAAAAACACACTTTCTTCTAGAATCTTTAGGGTTTTTTTCCTGTGGATTTGATCGTGTTTTGTTGTAAATGATCCATTTTAATATCAGAGAACATCAGAGTTTATTCCTCGCAAGAATACCACGTTAATCTTGGAATATTTCCCCACTCCTTCACCTCATTTGTAATCAATTTGTTATCTAAAACATGGCACAAATCTACCAGAGGATGCAGGAGTGCCCTCGCTTGGCATCACTTTGGGAAACCATGGCAACACACCACCCCTTTATCCTCGTATCCTGGCAACAGGCAGATGAGATGAGGTAATAGTTTTGTCGTGTATGTGTGTGGCCATATGTCAGCCATCAGAATACACACCCACACACAGACACACCCACACCCACACACACACTTCTTTACATGCACTTTTGCACATTTGAGATGTGTAATAATCCTGATGTCTGATTTATTGTAATACCACGACTGAAGGATTTATACATGCTACAGAGGTGTGTGTGTGTCTGTGTCTGTGTGTGTGTGTGTGTGTGTGTGTGTGTGTGTGTGTGTGTGTGTGTGTGTGTGTGTGTGTGGATGACTCATAGCGCAGACGGTGAATCATCGAGTTCACGTGGAGAGGTGAGAAACTCTCAGAGGCGTAAACTGGTACGAGTGACACAAAGAAAGCAACAGGTGGAGAAAGAAGACATGGAACTGTATTTATGATGTTTTTATGAACACAAGCAGGTTTCAATTTAAATCCTCATATTTAAAAAAGTGCTTCTTTTGAACCAGATGGAGCTACATCGCTGCAGACTAGTGTCAGGCATTTTTAGGAAGGTTTGGCCTCATTGATCCAATAGTGTGCCGTTTAATTAACATGCAAAACGACTGCATTCTTACTGCATTAAAGGAAATTAAACTTATTTATTTATTCTCAGTAAGATTTAATAGGACTTTATTCATACCGAAGGACATTTTACAAAGATAAAATAAAGACAGCAGCATAATAATAAAAAGAGCAATTCAATAACTACAAGAAACACAGATGGTCACATATTAATGTTAAATACTGTACAGTGACGGGCAGTATTGAATAGTGCAGAAAAACGTAGTGGCAGATACGTAATTGCAAGTTATTATAGAACATTATTATTGTATAAATATATATATTAGGATTGTTGACTTGTCTGAGCTTTCTCTCGGTCCACTCATCGATTGTCGAGCGTTCTCTGAGTGGTCTCCTCCCAGGAATCCTGTAAATGACTCTCACCTCCACAACAAAGACTCACCGGTGTAGATGCTGGCTTTGGAGGCGGGGATCCCGAACTGCGACTCGATGAACTTTGGGATGAAGGTGATGAAGGCGGTGACGATGGCACACTCTGCTGTGTAGGAGAGGCTGATGAAGAGGAAGGTGGTGTTGCTGAGGATCCTCAGGGCGGCTTTAGGGAGTTCTGTGGAGAGAACAGAGAACATCAAATCAGAAACAGATGCTGTCTCTCTGGGGTCGATGCCCGTCTATCAGAGGCTCATATCTGGAGAAAGGCTCCATTCCTGCAGACTTGCTATCCGAAGTTCTTCTGTTGCTATTTTCAAAACACAAATGGCTACTGCTACTATGACCCGTGACGTGTTTCAGTTGAACGCCAGCAATCATTTTTGTTCTGATAGGGTGTTCTTTTTTAGGGCTTTTTATATAATTGTCATAACATTTTGAGATGCTGTCAATTGCTATTTCTGCAGCGATGTCTAATGAGCATGTGGCAGCGGAGCCTCGATAACCCGGAATAATACAGAATCAGAGAGGTGGCCATTTGTGAGAAATCCATTTATCTTATTGTGACATGTTTGACCCTGGGTAGAGTAAAGCTAACACCATGTTTACCACCCAGACATGCATGTAAACCTGTCTCGTATCAATCACATGTGTTTGACATTCCCCCAAGGCTTCATACTTCATACACTTTGTGGGCGACATCTGGACAATTATCCCAGTCTGATGCAACCCTACACACACACACACACACACACACACACACACACACACACACACACACACACACACTCCATGTCACAGCAGTGGTTTGACATGATGCAGGACGTCCTCTGTGAGTCATGTGATCAGACTGTAAGTACATGACTGTTGCCGGGCAGANACAAGATGCGTTCACTGGTCATCTGCCACTCAGGAACTTTTCCTAACAATGGTAAAGTTGAATGGAAGCAGCATCTCAATTCTCCCAACTTCAACAAGTTTTCAAAAATAAATCCTTTACGCAGTCTTATTCTGCAAACATAATTTGGTACATATATATTTGAATGAGATGCAAGTAGTGGACGGAAAAAAGAGACTTCCAAGTATTTCCCAACTTCTGCACCGCAGTACCGTAATGTCATCCAGATGTGAATTGCGCACCACACATAAATACCCACAGAACTAGGTGTAATCTGAGCGTTTGGGGGGAAACACACTTTAGGGATAAAATACACGTAAAGGAAACATACCTTTCATGGCGTTTTATAACTCGTTGAGCACTGAAGAAGAGATGAGGACCCCTGTCACTTTCTGCGCATCTCAGCATCCAGTGCAAAGGTGTAAACTTGCTCCGCAGAAAACGACCCAAACGTATGCAAGGAAACTATAAGTATGTCTTCATGTCGAGTCTTCAGTTTAAAATCCCATCTTCTCTGTCCTGTTGCTCGCTTAGTTTGAGAGGAGTTTTTGCAGGAGTGATGTGATGTTCCCTGAGCCTGAAGGAGGAAGACGTGCTACAAGTGTTAAGTTACACAGAGAAACACGATCAACTTCCGGTGTCGCTTTCAGAATTGAATCGTTTTTTGTTTCGTAACACTGTAAATAAAGCAAACATAGTATATTTTATGAAGAATCACTTTTGTTATCAAGATAAATGTCATTTTTTTATCCAGATAATTTACTCTCACTCTAACTGTTTAGCATGTCTCTGAATGTGATAAATTGTTAAATCTAGCAGCCAGTTAGCTATGCACAAAGTTTGCCAAGCTAGGTGAGGGAAAGCTAAGCCTAAATTCAAATGTAGCACAATTAAATGTAAAGCTAATTAAAGCTTACCATTGAACAGGTGTTGCTAGAGTGTTTAATTTGTACAACAAATGTAACAATTTCCGAAGTGTACTACAATAAAGCCAGTAGAACTCCTAAAGTTAACCTAGATACAGCACAGTTAACCACACATATGCAAGGCCATAAATGTGCTTCAAGTAAATGTCCAAAACACATGGTTGTTTTAGCTATATCTGCTTATATTCAACCCCACTGCACGTCTACCCTAAAACAAAAGCCAACCTACCAAACTCTTATTTTGGAGTATAACGTGCATGACATCCGGTTTCCCCAAACTTTCTCTCTAGCTTTCTCTTTGTAACTTTAAATCGTCCACACTTCAGTTTGGACTCAACCACTGTCCAGCTGAGGTTTTTGAAGTCATACCAGTGCCTGTCCCGTCCCCCCCTGCTGAGTCTCCCCCTGTGGGGATGGAGGAGGTGCGGACAGACCCCGGGCCGTCGTGCGGGGCTGCAGTAATCCAGCCGGAGATGAGATTAAGTTACTGGGGGTTGATGGCAATCGCGTCCCCGGGTGAAAATCTGGTACCCATTAGAGATAATTTCAAAGGTTTGGGGAGGTGGAGCGACACCGAAACGCGACATTTCAGTGCAGTTCCTGTGTGTTTACATATTCACATCTCATTTCCTTTAAGGCAGAAAATCACTTTCATACCCATATGATATTCCTTTAGGTCAATATGGTTCTCCATAATATGTTACTCATGTGGTTTGGGGTATTTTATCAATTGAATTATCACAATAATCTCACATTCCTGTAATACTGCTAACATTTACATATTTTCAAGACCTTTTTATAAATCCTCCATAAAGAAGAGATACGAAAACGGCACAGTTACATTATTTCAATGTGGTCTAGTTCTTTTTTTATTTTATGGAAATTGCTAGAAATATCTATAATAAAGAAAAAGCTTTACAAAAATCAAGAAAATAAGACAATAGTATTCTTGGAGTAAATTGATTTTATAAATTAAGTATCCATTCTAATTTGTTGGATACAAACAACATTTTTGGACATCATTATAGCAAAAACGTACCTAATGATGTAAATATACTTTATCGTTTTTAGCTTGTAAGTTAACCGTGGCCTTTATCTCCCTTTAGGCTTTGCAAAATGAAACCAGACTCATTTTCTCTGCTGTGATAAATATTATTCCTCCTTACTTTTTCACTGGATGATACAGATCTTTACATTGTTTACTTTGAGTTCAAACAACAATTTACATAAAATAGTCCCTATGGACGCCAATACTGAACACGATCCATCATAATTAGGCAGCAGTGGCCGTTTCCCCTTTGACTCCTCCAGGTGCTGTGAAAATGTCAACAGTTCCTGTGTCCATAATCTCTCCGGCCTGCAGATGCAGATCACTGATCAAAGGCTTAACAACAGCTGCATCAGACTAGATCTAAGACAGACTCATGGTTCCACAGAGCAGGTTAGCATCCCTCGGTTATATTGCATTGATTTACAGGAAAAGACACAGATAACACCAACTGTCCAAGCTCTAAAACCCTTTGAGTTTCAAGGAAAAAACGTGACACAGACATCAAACTCAGATCTGTTTTTCTTCTCTCTTTGGATAACAGTGCCTTCAAACCCCGGCTCAGTGCTAATAGCTGGAGTTTGACCCAGGACTCAAAATCTTAGTTTCCAGACCAGCCTGAGATGATAAATCGGCTAATTACTTGTTTTCCTAAAGGCTTCAAAACTGTTATTTTACTTTCGGCCATAATTGGAGCAGCAGGCTGGTATTAGGAGCCAGATAGGGATCGTGCACCGCTGATAAAAAGCAGCTGAGGGTCAGGTATCTTACCAGCCCTGCTCCTGCTGGTCCTCATTCAGGGGTTGGGACCTGATTTGCTGGGTCAAGGCTTTTTAGCAGTGGGCTCAGATTAACAGAGAACTGAGAAAGCACACAGGAATTCCACATTTACCACGCTGCTGTTGCTGCCATGTTTAGATAACACGATAAGAACTCAGATAGTCTTGTGTGCAGCAGGACAGTCGCTGGTGCTAGAGGCATGAAAGAAAGAAAGACATTTAGCTTTTTCTCTCACAGAAGGATGTATGATCCAGGATTTAACCATACAGTTTGAAAATAGTGACATTAGCGTCCTCTTTAAAGTTTTTTTTGTACTTTCTGTGGCCTACAGTACAAAGCAAAGCCTAACTCCAGTTTGTGCCAGGTCTCTGCAGGAAGCTCAGGCTTACTGTCAGTCTGATGGAGATTAGAGCAGAACGTCTGACCTGAGGAGTCTGCAGGGGAACAATTAAATGAGATAGAACTGCAAACAATTGAGCATGTCATTTCTCCACTGTGCTAAAATTGCCCTTAACGACATTGATGTGTTGTGCTGGCTGCGTAAAGCTTAATAATGCAAACACACCAATAGGATCTGTGCTTGTGAATAGATCCATAAAAGTAGAACAATTCTTAGAGGAAGCAGGCACCTCACTCTCAACTCTCCAACAGCAAAACCTGCTGCTTCTGTTCTGGAGTCTTGTGTTGCAAAGTTGTCAAGGTAAATATGCTTTTGCAAGTCATTTTGTTTCTGTTTTGCATCTAGAATAACCACAAATCCACCCTTTAAAAGGATCCTTATAGCAGCAAGTACAGCTAAAATGTTCTGTTTTGATTTATTTTGGGACACATGCATGGATGCAGGGATATTTACAAAACTGGTCAGTGTTTTTTAAGTTGATGAACATATTTATGATTGAGAAAGACATTGCAATATGACACATTTCTTCAATGAAGGTGGCCTCAGTGCCGGTTTTCGCTGATTCATGTTCTACTTTTTGTCTTTTTCTATTGATTCATACATGAACTCAGAAATGTATGCATTGTTTCAATAGAAGTAACATTTGCAAAAATAGGAATTTAATGTAATTGTGTTCATTTCTTTATAAATAATTAAGTTGCCTTGTATTATGGCTATTATCATTATTATGTTATGGGATTTATTCCTACTGCAGTAGCTGTAGTTAATGGAAATCTTTTCCGGTAATTTTGTTTATTTTGCTCCACACTGATGTGATAATCCATGCTAATAAATGAACATTGGAATAATGAGTTGCACATTATGTTGTATTAATTTTGAAACGGCCTCAATATGTAACTCCTTAAGAAATGGCACCACCTTGTGGAAGATCATTACATATTCCATTAAAGTTAGTACAATCAAAGCCTGTCTTAGTTGGTGCTGTGTGGTGACAGAATAATGAGAAAGATTTCCTTTTTTCAAGACAAGATGAAGAGGTTGGTTTTTTCATTACTGAAGTCCTGCTTTTTGTGGCTGATTCCTCTCCACTGAGCGAGGACATTCTGAAAAGTGAGGCCTTCATCTATAGAAAACCTACAGTACTTTTTCTTACTTATATTGGTGAATAACGGCATGTCTCTTTGTGTGTGTAGAGCTGTCTGCAGCAGGAGAGCAGTGTGTTGATGAGGAGGTAAAGCGAGTGTTACTCGGGGTGAAGCGGGTGAAGGAAACAATGGAGAAAAAAAAGGAGAAGCACAGGCATCTCATGGACGCCCTGCGGCACAGCATTGACAAGAAGAAGGTATAAATTGTGTTTCTCCACATCAAAATACCAAGAAGTCAGGCTGTATTCAAACACACTTGAAGAACAGTGTAGTTGAACAGTTCCACGCCAGTCTTTGTGAGATATTCTGAAACCCAATACATTTTTTCTGCCTCATAAAGGCAAAGCCACGCAGACAGACATCAAAGCAGAGGGTGACACATCCTTGTGGGAGTAGGCCTATCAGGGTTGAAGTTTTACTGTCATTTTGTTTTTAATGGTTTCAAAATAAAAGGGCTTTGTGTGAAGGCTCCAACCAGTTCTTATCCTTAGTGCATCTACTGTGACATGTCTCCTTGCTTTTCACCCTCTGTCTGAAACCAGAGCCCAGTCTGCTTCTCCTCATTTGCATTCAAGGTTTGACATAACATGTTTCTTTCATAATTAAGCTTGAAAAAGAACAAGGGTGAAGACTAAATTGTAACAGGATTCCTGTATCTTTCTGCAGTTGGAAGAGTTTCTAAGCGAAATAGCCGCCCAGCTGGAGGCCACAGAGCATCTTTACAAAAATGATGAGAACATGGGTCGCACCGACTCACCCGAGACAGAAGATCTGGAGCTTCTTCAGGCAGATGATTCTTTCAGCCAGTTGCTGTCAAACATCAGCCTCCTGTACAACCAGAGCATCATGCTGGTGAAGAGGAAGGAACAGGTGTTTGGGGACTCCTTCCTGGCAGCCTTCACCACAGAGTCGAGACCCAGCCTGGTGTCACGCTGGGATTCGATAAAGTCCTCGGCTCGGTGTCTGACTTTAGGGAAGAATGTGCTGGAAGAATTGAGCTCCACAGTGGCTAATGTATTTGAGGAGATAAAAGAAGCAGAGGTGTACTTTCAGCAACCAAGCACAGGTACCTGATGTCATGACATTTGTGTGTATTATATAATTATATCCATCGTAACATCTGTGATTGTATGTCTACAATGACGCTCTCTGCTTTGGGAACGTCCCAGAGCAGAAATCTTTGCAGACGCCTCCGCAGGCAGGCATCAGAGTGCTGGCAACTCCAACATTTGTGCGAGACTTGTGAAGATGATCTGTTAAAAGGTAAATAATGAAGAGATCATCTGCTCGGACGGCGTACTCACCACTGGCAACTTCGTGTCACGTGAGAGGAGTTGAGTCCACATTTAGACCTTGGGTCTTGTCGCTCTGACCATCTGTGGCCATGTCTAAGTGAAACGGACGGTTTTCCTGAGTCCTTTCTGTGTTTAATATCTTTATTAATTTATTTATTTAATTGAAGTTGTTTTGTTTTCATTAAGTCTTTAGTTTTTGTTTATTTACACCTTTTGCTCTTACTTATTTATGGGTATATTCGTGTAAAGAAAATAAATTTAGATTAAGCCGTCACGTGACGGGTCCGTCACCCGCCAAGATCTGGTTAAACTGACCCCCCCCCGGTCCGCCCGGTCAATAATAGACTCCCCCGGAAGGTATAATTGTACGCGTCACTGCATTTTGTTTGATCCTCTGTTCATATACTTGTCATTAACGCGTAGTGGATTCTTTGTACTGTTTTACTGTTCAATTTTATATCCTCGTTACGAAGTATGTTATGTGTTCTCTTCTCTGAAAGTCTTCTGTAAATAAAGTGTGACAGAAACACACTGACAATCCCAGGTCGTCACCTTGGTGCAAAGCACTATTGATTCTTTTCTTTTATTCGTAAATTAATAAAAATTGGACGTAATAAACCCCCACCTGGATATGTAATCCTCTCTCTCTTTCTTTATGGGTCGCACAATCCCTTCAACCCCGGTCTAATATAGAAACATAACTATCTTCTCTCTCTTCTCTTAGGTACGTATTAGACCAACGTACGGATCTCTGTGGGTTTTACTTAAATTACCTATGTTACGCAGACTTTTGTGTTGTGCCTAGTAACCTTTTATCTCGCATCAGTAAGTAAGTAATAATTTGAAAATGAATAAATGTGATTTGTTTATATGTATGGTAGGCTATTCTTATGTAGTGTTGGTTAGTTGTTTAGTAAATTGTACAAATATTATTAGAATACAATGTCGATAGATCATACGGTTTGTTCAATTCAACAAGTATAGTTGAAAATGATGGCGTGAGTCCCGCTGCGTTTAATTAGAACAAGATCCTCTGGCTAGAAGGTCTCGCCAGTAGACAATTAACATTAAGGAATATGTTAATGTATTCCGTTGTTCATCATACAATTTTAATATTAATGTGTGGTGTAATTTATTGTGTGATTTGGTACTGCCGACGTCTTGGCAGCAAGCACGGATGTCATAACGGAGCTTGTATGTAGGTGTGTTGTTAGAGAGAGAACGTAGGAAGTTAGAGGAGAGTGTCTCCGAGACTATAGTCGAAATGGGAGGTGGGCACCGCTAGACACAGCTCGCAGAGTTCGACAATTTTTATGTATATTTTTACCCGTGTGGAGACTGATCGGGTTATTGGTCAGTCTGTCTGTTTATAGCCAATGACGCTCGGCTCTGAAATAGCTTAGGGTCGCACTTAGGCGGATAATGCAGTCGGTTCTTTGCAAATTAGTATTTGAAAAAAAATTATATGTTTATTGTTCTAATGGAAAACTGTCTGCGCTGTCTCTGATGCCTTAGACTACCTCTTATAAATTTCGAGATAATATCGAGGTCCTTCCTCAGGTGTTTTTCGTGGAGAGCAATGAGCAAAGAGAACAGTAGATGCCAGGTGACGATCATCTTAGAAGCTACCAAGTACCATTACCTCGTTCGAAGCTAAATAAAAACTAGTCTTTGGTGATATGTTTACCGTGAGTCTTTGTTCAGTACTGAATCGAAGACTTAACTACCACCTCGAAGAATCCTCCGCTGTACTTGTAGCACGCTCGTAATAGCAGCCGCTACTGTGTGTATGTATCTGTTCAATTATTTTTTAAAAACATCAATTTTCTAGAGACACCGGTGGTCCTTGGAGAAGTGATCTCGTCAAGGCCTTAGATGCGGAATGTAGCATTCGAATAAGGTGTTGAAGTCACTTTTTGTCATATATTGGTCGCATTAGATGTTGCATGACACTTAGTGACTTCTACAACACACCCGGGCAAACCACGACAAACTGTCGACCGACTGGTCGTCGCCAGGACGTACAAACGAGTCGGTGGAGACACACCCCAGCACAATGTTAAATCTGGAGAAGTGGAGCGAACACACAAGAAAAGAGTCGGATTTGAGGTTAATACTTGATCGTCGTACAGCTCTTGTCCATGAATACAGGTTCGTACGACCTCCGCGACTCGTCGTTCAACGTAGAGGAGGTGGAGTCTCACCATTGACGACCTGTGACCCTGTGAGACTATCATGTCTTACCTAGTGTATCTCTCTATGTGTGTTTAGGTACCACACCGTAGCACTTGAGCTTCTGTAGGAAAAATGACAGGCGGTACCCTTTTTTTCGCACAATCAACCCGGCTTAGACGTACCCACCTTCCTATGAAAAACGTTATTCGTGTATTTAGCCCACTCGCTTT
>NW_011366164.1:57401-59407 GCF_000735185.1 Notothenia coriiceps | reverse complement strand
TACAAGTCCTTTTTATATCAGCTGTGCACCGTCTATGAATTAGATCAAATGTAAAAGTCAGCCGAATTAGTGTTGATACTGCAAGGAGACGTATTGTGTGAAGACAAATTGAAGATGTTGTTTAATTGTTGATATATTTATGATCCACGTCAAGTATTCAGTTTCGTCGGCATTTCTTCCAGTTTTTCCAAAGGTATTCTCATCAGGGCTCTATAAATAGAGAACTACGGCAGATCTGTAATATGTAATGCAGCCGAACCGTGTATTACAATGCCGTTATGTGATAACTTTCAAAGAGAAAAGCAAGAATACTCGAAATTAAGTATTATTTTTTTTTTTTTAAATGTTTTTCCGATTTCATATCATATAAACACCAAATCCCAACATGCAGTGCAGCTAAAACATCCAATTAGCGAGATTAAACCATAGCTGAGGATCTTGGGTAATCGCTCGAAATGCCTACGTCTGTTTCCGGTTATTTTTATTTTGAAATTCAGTTCCTGACGGACGCCTAAAAAGCCAGAGATTATGGAATCAAACAAATAAATAAAAACAAGGATAATTGTGTGTTATTGGTGAGTAAATAACTGTGTGTTATTTAGAAAAGAATAACAAATTAGAAGGAAAAAAAGATTTTAAAAAACACAGATTTCAGTATCCTGAGGCTCTGAGCCCCATTTCTTTTCCTCACAGACGACAAAAAAAGTCTGACATTATACGATTTAAAATAAAAACCATAATCGTGGCTTGATATTGAGTAAGAACCATAGACTGTATATATAAAGAACATGTTTTTAAGAACCACACAGCTTCCGGTCTTCCAAGACCCGAACGGACAAAAAGACGTGCTGCAGGCACGAAACACACTACCAATAGAAATACATTGCTTTTAAAATCGTTCGTTGTGACACGAAAAAAAGGGGAAAATCGTGTTGGTGAACACGAATCAATAGATTAAATGTCGTGACTATAACACGAAATGCCGTGAGACTGGGTTGAAAGACAGCGGGAGCTCATGCTGGAGTCCATGCATTGCAAGATGGTACGTTTTTGCTAATGCTCTGTTCTTTGCTTGAAAGCATTGTGTCCCTATTGTAAAGCTCACTTCTAACAAACAAGCCTATTTTATCCTTAAATTTATGTTCGACAACCCATGCTTTTATGGAGCCCTGAAGAGCTACGGTTAGCGCAGATAGCATTAGCTAGAGCGGGGGTAGCCAACACGGTGCCTGCAGGGAACTTAGTCGCCCGCTGGGGCAACGTGAGTCGCCCGCGGGGCATGTTCTAAAAATAGCTCGCCAAGCAAATCCAAAATGTAAAAAATACACAAAGCAAAAAAGGAAATGTAATTAAAATAATCTACCCTGCTATGCATAAACGAAACGTCAATCATAGCGAACTCTATCTACTTACTACAACTCTATATCTAACACCCCTCCTCCCCCCACCCCCACAATGAATATCGAGCAATCACGTTCTTGCTTTATTTGCGGGACCAGTGTTGCAGTCGGGAAGAAAAGCAATATAGAGCAGCATCTAACACTTCATTAGGAGTGTGACCGTGATTTTCCTTCTGGCAGAATCTACACAACACATCAGGCCCATTGAACAGCCTCTACAACACATGAGGGGCAGAGTTTTACTCTGTGTTGCAACTGGCATATTTATTTATTGAACTTGACGCACACACACGCATGGCGTAATTTCCACTGGGGACAGGGGGGACATGTCCCCCCCACTTTTCGAAATCCTGTTCGTATCCCCCCACTTTAGAAATATGTTTATTATTATTTTTAAAAAAAGTTTATGATTAAACGATTTCTTGGCTGACGGAATAGGCGGAAGTAACGATATTTGTCATTCTAGTCGGACCCATTTTTTTTTAACGCAAGCCGTCATCGCCACGGAGGAGCACACAGCCTCTGTGAGAGAGAGAGAGAGAGAGAGAAAGAGAGAGCTAGAGAGAGCACACCTTTATCTATTTAATGTGTTGTAAAAAATAAATA
>NW_011366164.1:22505-57395 GCF_000735185.1 Notothenia coriiceps | reverse complement strand
GAGAGAGAGAGAGAGAGAGAGAGAGAGAGCGAGAGAGCGAGAGAGATAGCCAGAGCTAGAGAGCTATAGGAGTACACACCGTTATCTATTTAATATAGATAAAGTAAGAAATCATTCCAATGTGTACTATAGGAAAGTACAAAAAACAAAAAACTGTTTAAAAGGGGAGCGATTAGTAAAATATGCATAAATAGAAAGAAAGAATGCTAACTAGGTAACATAAGATAATAATAAACATGTTTAAATTATTTGTTATTGGTTGTGATCATATTCTAAAGATGTTTGGATTATTGAAAAGTATACAGCTCTCTTTCATCTGAGTGTTGAGAGCTGTATCCATTCATCTTGTGCTCAAAGTGCACCAGATCCCGGGGTTGCATGCCCCCGGACCCCCCTAGAGGATGTGAGGTCCACCCCCAAATAAATCAGGTTAAAATAATTAAATTGCATACATTTTCTTTTAGTAAACACTGAAAACGGGTTCCACAGACCCAAAAAGCACACAAAGGTATAAGCATATAATAATGTGTAATGAAACAAATCCCAATAACTGTATTGCATTGTTTTCTTAGGTGTATGCGCAATTACTTCATACTGTCTTCGTCTTTTTCGTCCTGCATTTATTGTGCCCCCCTCAGAAAATAACTGGCCCCAGCCTGGCCCCCCCCCAGTCAAATTGGTCTAGAACCGCCACTGCCTGGCAGTGCACCCAATTAGATTTAAATAAAATGAAATGTGCTTATATGGAATATATTCAATGTTTCCGTTTTCCCACATTTTATTTGTTTTGAATTACTGAAATTACTTTTGTTTTGTTTTTTAAGTATAATTTATTTATTTAATTATTTCTATAATTGTATTTGTCTTTCTGAGTCCCTTTTGGCAGGCAAAAGTGAATCTGTACCGGTGTCGGTACCAGATGTGTTCGGGGTACCATAGGGGGCCGTCTCTTACCAAGACACAGGTCTGAGTTTTTGTTGTAAAGTAATAAAGAGGGGCGTACTACTCTCGCGAGAGTCGAGTTAAATTACCCGGGAAATACTCCCGCTTCAACTCAAACCAAACAAAACAGCTCTGTCTGTCAAATACTCTTATTCCCTCAACATGCCTGCTACTTCAAAAATACACGTATCGCAGGGCTGGGAGACGGCGAAACAGACCCAGACGTCGGTGGTGGAGGACAAGAAGAAGAAGAACTTTGGTGTTTTCTGTGATGAACGCGGGTATTTGGATCAGATTGAATACATCATGCAGAACGGCCGAACCAAGGGGGACAGAACCGGGACTGGAGTAGTGTCTGTGTTCGGGGCTCAGGCTAGATACAGCTTGCGAGGTCTGTCACATTATACCCTTTATTGTTCTGTATGTATTAGTTTATTATGCATGTGTACTTGTTATTATTATTATTATTATTATTATTCTAACAAACAATTGCGCAGGAAGTTTTCCTTTCATTTGAAGTATCAATTAATCGAAGTGTATTCATATAACCCAATATCTCCCATTTTACATTTCGTCTCAGTGGACTTAACAGTTTTTACAGAATATGGGGAAACATGTTAGAAACTTCGGGGAGAGTGAGAGGAGGGATCCCTCTCCCATGACGGACAGACGTGTCATATGTCGCGTGTACATAAAACACTAGCAATATAGGTCGTCCAAATGCTCGAACGTGCATTTGTCTATGAATAAGAAGATGATTAATCCAGGTGGATGTCAACAATACTGTGGGAGCCATCAAAGAAAAGGGGAGCAACAAGCCAGAAGAACACAGGCACACCCACGACTCAGGAACACAGAAACAGGCACGGACACGACTCAGGCTGCATCTCAAGTCGGTTATTTTCATTTCCTCGCTCCTCGGTATCACCGAAAGTTGATTTGTCTGCGCCATCTTGAGTAGCGTCCCATGGCGCTTATTTCTGCCGGAGGAGCGCTAATCAAGGAACTACCAGACCATCCTCCGGTGAAATCCTCAGCCACTCGCCCCACCCCCTTACTGTGTATCGCTCACTGATTGGACGATGCGAGCAGTTTCCCAGCGGAGTGAAGAAAATACATGAAAATCACGGGAGTCACACTCCTCAGTTTACTTTATACTGCGTTTTGTTTCAATTAATGTATTATTTAGTTACAAATATGTGATATATCTGAACAACAAAGTGGTCAAAAATAATTGTATTCATTTATTGGAAACATTTTCATGATCGCTTTTTTCGTTTTACATTTTCATTTAGTGTGCAGTCCAATGAATGTTAATCTAACTGGGTTTTGATAGATAACATGTCTCTTTCTTTTCTTCTGATTTTATTTCTATTTTGCACTCTAATCAATATTAATCTAACTATTGTTCGTTTATACATTTTAAGAATGGCGTTTATCTTTTTTGAGAATGAGACGCAAGGATTCTATTTAACCGACCTGAGATGCAGCCTCAGGATCTACTACTAAGGGTCCACGACTCAGGACCACATCAACAGGCACCAGCAAGCATCGTGATCAAGCACTCAGGATCCATTACAAAGGAACACTGCAACATGCACCGCCACGTACACGTATTCCCACTCCTAAATGAGTCATGCATTCAAAAATGTATCTGCAAAATAAAAGTATACAGGTTCTTCTGAGCAAGTGTTCTTTGATTGAGATTATTTTTTTACGAGATAAATGATCTATTAGTTGGTTTAATTTATCAACAGTGCATGCTTTTAAGAAGTTTTGCTTATAACATTTTAAATCTGCAGCTTTAAGTCCTTAAAGCTGTAAAATGAACCTAGTGGAGTAAGAAGTACTCTGTTTCTGCATTTTAGTGGAGTGGTACTGAAATGCCAAAGTTATGTCTCTGGTATCAGCAGTACATCGTTTCTCCACCAGGGAGAACTGACAGGTTGCTTTATTACGAAAATGTTCAACTGTCAACATTTCTTATCCATATCTTGGTCAGATTTTTGTAATAATAATTGCTACAGGAAGAGGATGGAGGTACAGTTGCAGCAGAGGAATGTCAGCTGAGTCTGGAGAGGCCTAAAAATCATCACTGGCTACAAAGAGCCAGACTCTCAGGTCCAGGGGGGCCAACAGTGGGCAAACAACCTGAACATTTTCTTTAACAGATTTGACCAGTCTGGCGCCCCTCCATGGCCCCATTCCCCCCTGCTGTACTGCATTCGAGGTCCAGATGGCATCAGCTCGAGGCTCCTCAAATCCTGCGCAGACCAGGTGTGTGGGGTCGTGGACTTCCTCTTCAACCTGAGCCTGAAGCAAGGGAGGGGTACCACTACTGTGGTAGACGTCGTGTGATACCTGCGCGAAAGACCCCCCTCCCCGAAGGATTTCAACAGCTACCGGTCGGCGGCGCTGACATCACAGCTGATGAAGACCCTGGAAAGGCTGGTCCTTGGACACCTTTGGCCCTGTGTGAGGACATAGATGGACCCGCTGCAGTTCACCTACCAGCCTGACATCAGGGTGGAGGACGCTGTCATCAACCTGCTGCAGAGGTCCCTCTCTCACCTGGAGAAGGCTGGGGAACACCATCCAGCCCCTGCTTCTGAGAGACAAGCTGCAGCTCTTGGGGGCGGATCGCCATCTCATCGCCTGGATCCTGGACTACCTCACCAACCGTCCGCAGTACGTGAGGACCAAGGAGTGTCAGTAAGACACCATCATCTTCAGTACGGAGGCCCCTCAGGGGCGGAGCTGGCGCCGTTTCTCTTCCCCCTCTACAGTGCCACCTGCAGAAATTCTCTGACGACTCGGCCATCGTCGGCTTCATCTTCAACGAGGACAACAGGGAGTACAGGGAACTGACCCAGGACTTCACCCTCTGGTGCCAGAGGAACAACGTCCAGCTCCACACAGGGAAGACCAAGGAGCTGGTGTGGGATTTCAGACGGCGCCGAAACTCTCCGCCAAACCAGTGAACATCCAGGGAGCAGACAGGAGCTGAACAGTGCAGCGGACAGACAGTATGGCTGCCGGAGAATGGCAGCCATACTGTCTGTCCGCTGCACTGTTCAGCTCCTTCAGTGACAGGCTGCTTGCCCCGCTGTGTTTCACAGAGATATTGCAGGTCTGCTCTCCCTGCAGCGATCAGGATTTCCAACCAGCATGGCCCTGGTAGACTCACTGGTATTCCTCACTGTAATTACACCAATGTGCAATAATATAACAAACAAGACTGTCGTGCAATTACACTTATGTGAAATTAGTAGGATCTACTTTGAATGGGACTTGTAAATTAGAATAATTTTTACTTTTTTTTGTCTCCATCTTCACTTTTTGCTGTAAAAATGTACATTTCCGATTTTATTTCATTTTATGTATTATACGGCTACTAATCTGTAATGTCAAATAACGCTGCTTTTATTCATAGACCAGTTTCCCCTGCTGACGACCAAGAGAGTGTTTTGGAAAGGGATCCTTGAAGAATTGCTGTGGTTCATTAAGGTGAGGATTGACCTCTTTTTCTTTCCACCCACATACAGTTTTTATAGTTTTTTGTGTCATCACAGGGATCAACAAATGCAAAGGAGCTGTCTGCGAAAGGGGTGAAGATTTGGGAAGCCAACGGTTCCCGGGCCTTCCTGGACAAGCTCGGGTTCACTGAGAGAGAGGAGGGCGACCTGGGACCTGTGTACGGGTTCCAGTGGAGGCACTTTGGTGCAGAGTACACAAACATGCACACAGGTAAAGCAGTCCAGAGTTGACTGTTTTTGTTGTTTGATACATAGTTTAAGTGTATATCCCACTTTCTCATTTTGAAGGATTTATGCATCTGTATTTTTTTTATATTGAGTTATGCAACAACACTATACATTGTTTTTATCTCAAACTCCTCGAAAAAGAGTGAATAAGACAACTTGTAAAATATTATTTTAAAAAAAATCTATTTGAGCTCATAACAATGACTGCCTCAGAACTCAAAAGAACCAATATGTAATGTTTTTTACAGATTACACAGGACAGGGTGTTGACCAGCTGCAGAATATCATTGACACCATCAACACCAATCCAGAGGACAGACGCATCATGATGTGCGCATGGAACCCAAAAGGTGTGGCATCAACAACATTTTAAATCCCTAAACGGCTCTTAGGTTCTCCTTGACTCTGATTGTAGTGCGATGCATCATTTTGAATGTCTCCTTCTCATGTAGACCTGCCCCAGATGGCTCTGCCCCCCTGCCACGCCCTGTGTCAGTTCTACGTGTGTGACGGTGAGCTGTCCTGTCAGCTGTACCAGCGCTCGGGTGATATGGGCCTCGGGGTGCCTTTCAATATCGCCAGCTACGCACTTCTGACCTACATGATCGCACACATCACTGGACTCAAGGTAAGAGCACTGTGCTTTTGTCAAATCTCACCTTTAGCGTTTGGTATTGCGTTCACCTGACAGTTTGTCTCTTTTACTCCTTATCTTCAGCCTGGTGACTTTGTTCATACGCTGGGCGACGCTCACATCTACATCAACCACATCGAACCCCTAAAAGTACAGGTGGGTTACTTAGACAGCTTTCTAATTCAAACCTACACTTAGTTTAGGTGTTTATTTAGTCTATTTATTAACTTGTGAACCATCTTTGAGCACCAGGAAAAGCACTATATAAATACCATGTATTAATATTATGACACTTCTGTCTATTCTTGCAGCTTCAGAGGGAGATCCGTCCCCTCCCCAAGCTGAAGATCCTGAGAAAAGTTGAGAGCATCGATGATTTCCGTGCAGAGGACTTTGAGATCTGCGACTACAACCCTCATCCCACCATTAAGATGCAGATGGCTGTGTAAAAATAACAGTTTTTTTAGGGATTATTATTTGTGGAAAGTGACTAGAAGATCTATTTTCATATGTCATTTAATCCAATGTTGCAAAATGTATTTTTTTAATCAAGTTCTTGTAAATTGTGTTTTTGCCATTTTCCCTTTTATAATTTGTAAATTAAACGTCTGCTGGATTTGTACATACTTGTTATGTCTGACAGAAGCCTAGCACACTTACACATTTCTACTCGGTCTATTATACTGTTAGACTTAAGCACATTTTTTGTTAAATGTCTCAGATGAAGTCCTTATTTGTTTTTAAGCTGTTTCCACACATCTCCTTCAGGGTACTGGTGTCTCTGCACTGATGATTCCAGCATCTCACAAGAGTAGCCTGCATCCTGAGAACAATAAGCACAGTGTACTCAAACAACACTGCTGGAAAGTAACTAAGCACATTTAAATTATTATCAGTTAAGATAAAACTTTATTGATCCTTTGGTGATATTCAAAATCTTGCCAGCAGTATATATTGTAATACATAAGCAAAATGACATGTAGGCATTAATAAATAGGTATTCATGATTATAATATACATTATGACATATTGTTTTCACTTTATGTAATGTATTCATATTTTGATGCTTTTTATTTAAGAGTTTTGGAAGAAATTCCAGCACTGACTTAGACACTGATAGGATAAACATTAGCGTTTTTAAAGACTTATGCAGAGATTTATTTTGGAAATATTTTCAGATCTTAGTTTGTTAAATTATAGTTGACATCGGTCCGTCTTACCTTGGGAGGCATGTAGCACGCGTCGTGAATCACCACAGGACTGGTGAAGTGCTCATGCAGGTGGTCCACATATTCACACATTCTAGAAAGAGATGGGGAGGAAAAATAGTGCTGATTAGAAATGAATAATCACTTACAGTCAAGAGCTCTTAATTGTGACAGAAGCAAAGCCTGCTCTTACCGATTGCTGAGGCTTGCAGACACACAGATGTAGTCGAACAGAATCAGATGCTGGACGAGTTCACAGAGACCGACGCCTCCAGCATGAGGACACACAGGCACTATGGGAAAAACATAGTATGTGTAATGTAGCCATGCTTTTCATACAGATATCACACTAAGAATACACAAATTAGAAATCCTTTTAATAAGTAAAAAGTAAAAATGCAGTTCATAGTTTTCCATTGACCTCCAATCAGATGGTAGAAAACGTTATATTTTTTACATACAGTATCTAATAACCTTTTACTTCTTTTTGGCACATTTAAGACTCTTTAAATCTTCATAGTCTTTTTTAGGGCTACATATATGATTATTTGAGAATTCATGTCTTTGTTTATACCCTGGAACTTGTGGGCCATCAGCAGCACTGCCAGGTTCTCGTTGACACTGCCCAGCCGACAGCAGTCTATCTGGACAAACTGCAGGGCCGAGGCTTGGAGGAACTGTTTAAACATCACCCTGTTGTGACACTGCAGAGGAAACAGTTACCAACTAACCATCAATTCATCAGCCGGTGGTATGCACACTGGAACAAACACTAACCTGCTCTCCTGTCGCCACTCCGATCCCGAGAGGAGCCAAAGCCTGAAGCGACAGAACATCTTTTATCAGTCTTTTACATAAATAGATTATTGATCAGGCCAACTGGGCACAGACCCAGGGGTCCAGGCAGGCAACGAAAAACAAAAAAAAAAGACAAAAAGAAGAAACATGACCAATACAATGGAATAAAAAAAGACAAAAACGGACACATTACAACCACAAGGGGATGCAAACGGGAACAAAAACCCCACTTTGTGACAAAATGACCAAAAAGAGAATGAATGGCCACAAATAGATGCAGAAGGCACACACACACACACACACACACACACACACACACACACACACACACACACACACACACACACACACACACACACACACAATTAAATACCACAATCGGACACAAAGAACCACAGAGAAGGATTTGGTCTCTTTCTCCATATGGGTGACTGTGTTTAGTGTGAGTGTGTTCTCTCTCACCTTGGAGATAGCAGCGTGACCCAGGATGTCATCAGGAGACGTGGGCTCCTCGATCCAGAGAGGTTTAAACTCCGCCAGGCTGGACACCCAGCTGATGGCCTCGGCTACATCCCACCTCTGGTTGGCATCAATCATCTGAATGCAAAAACACACATAACTAGTACACTTGTGTCTAATGTAAATACAATTGGTTAGGGGAAACCAACATTACCAAAGTGTTTTCTGGCCCAATCATTTTCCTTATAAGGCGGCACCGGCGTATGTCGTCCTGTAGATCAGCGCCTACTTTCACCTTGAATTTAGTCCAACCACTTTTAAGAGCATCTGTGCAGAGCTTGAAAAACACACAACTGTCATTTTTATTTTCATGATTTGTTAAACCTGAGATATTATTGGTATTTTATGGCCCAGACACCTGTTGGAGCTGCTGGTCTGGGTAGTTGAGCCATGCACAGGAAGTGGTGTAAGCAGGATAACCCTCTTTCAGCATTTCCTCCTCTGGGGGGCGAGAGAAGCACACAGTTAATAAACACCTGAGTGTTTTTAATAGAGCAACCATGAAGTGCAGGGACCTATTATGCATGCTTAAAGTACTCCTGGTAGTTTCTAAAGAGGCAATTTCACTCTGCAAAATCCCATTCAGCCATGTAATTAATGACTTTTGATAGTGTGCTCACCTCTGTGCTGCTTGTCCTCCTGTGCTTTCACGAGTATGTCTGAAAAGAGAAGCAGATAGAGTGTTTCCTTCACTACACTGCACTCAGGAAAATAGATTTATTTTCTGGATCAGTCTCACCTAGAGCCTCCTCCTCTGTAAGAGCGTCAGTGATGTATCTGAAGTCAATGCATGAGATAACCTGCTTGGGATTCTAAATTGACACATATAAATCATGATATTTCCCTTGTGGTCACATCCTGGACGTAAATCAAATTTCCCATGACTCACCATATCAACAAGAAGCTTCCACAGTGGCTGCAGGAAAAATACACCATGAATCAGGAGGCTTGTGAAGGAAAATGAGTTTTTCTAATCATGACTCTTCAAAAAAGTTCTGACCTTGCCCTCTGCCCTCGCCCACAGGTCCCACACAGCATTCAGGACTGCAGCTGTGGCCAGGTGGATCACTCCTTTCTCTGGGCCTAGCTGGATAACACAACCGTTTTTAACATTACATGGGTTGTGCATCCAAATTGGAGTAACATTTTTTCCATATTGGGGAAAAACTAAAAGCTAAATTAAAACCTGTGAATGAATGATGTAGTTAGAGAGTTATGTTGTTTTTTCTAAGTATACTATTATTACCCAGTCCTTTGGGACCTTCACATACTGGATTATTTCACATAACCTTTTGTAAACGTTATAAATTGCTTTTCTTTGTATCCAAAGAGCGCATTCTACTTGACAGTCAGTCAGCACTCTTGACCAGGACAATAGGCGCGTTCACACCGGTGTACTTTTCCCCGTACTTTTCCCTGTTTAGTTCCGTTAGTACCCCTTATGTCGCGTTCACACCAAAAAGTGTACTTAGTGCCAGGAACTTTTACCCCCATTTTTAGTGCCTGCTAGAGAGATGGTACCAAAAAAGTACCAATTTATATTGGCTGGGCGAATTGCAAACCACGCCCCGTAAAACTCTGAAAAGTTTTTTGAAGCCGGCATTAGGCGCATTCACACCAGTCCCCAACTCCGGGGACTTCCGGCCGGGGACTTCGGGTGGCAGTATAAGCCGTGAAGTTGTTTGCGGCCTGCCAGTAAACCCAAAGCAGAAGAAGACGAAGTGACGTCAGCGGCTCATTTGCGTAATCTTCCCTCAGTGAAAAGTACTCCGGTGTGAACGCGATTGGTACTTAGTGCCCTGGGGTACTAACTAAGTAAGGCAAAGTACTTGGTGTGAAAGCGGCTATTGGGACCTTCAGAAAGTAGATGTGTTCAATTTGATACCCTTTGCGCTCATTATGAATCAATTTTCTTTTTATTTCAAGAGCCTCTTCTTTATATTACCTTTTGAAAAGCCTGGATTTGGCACATGTATTTGCCTTGGCCCATCAGTCTTGATCAGGACTTGGGGACATTTAGAAACTAGATTCAAGTACATGCAAGTCTTTTTCAATATCATATGTAAAAACAGTTCACACATTTATTTATATTTTATTTTTCAGTGCTTGAGTCCCTGTTCTCACCCATCTCATCTGGCTATCACTGGTCAGGAGGCGGTAGAATCCACGGAAGTCGCTCACAATCCCCTGCAAGGATTTCCCAACAACCAGTCCAGCTAGAGCCTCCACAGCACACACCACTGCGGGGATATAATAAAACATAATTCAGACTCTAAAGAAAACTTTATGTATCACTATGGTCTTAAGTTAAGAACATAGTGATACATAAAGTTTTCTGTCTCAGTCAGTTAAGACTCTTAACTATTATGTTTGTTTTATGTAGCTGGAAGAGCTACGAGAAAGATTTATTCTGAATAATGTGTATGTAGGCCAATAACTTTTTATTAATAAGATAGTAGCCTAGCATTTTAGCATTAACTAAAATATATACTGTAATATTGGAACTTGAAAGAAGTGGTATTTGAATACAAGGAAACAAATTCAGAGTTTATTAGAAGCCCTTGGATGTAAGAGTAACCAAAAGGTAGTACTTTTTTTTTTCTTTTTTTTTTAAATCATTGAGTAAACATTAATACATTGATGGAGTAACATAACTAAGAGACATCATTTATTAAATCTTTCATATTGTGTTCAACAATAACTGAACAGCATTTAACAACTGTGCTATGTTATTGTATTGTTGCATTTTCATAGCACGTTGTATTCCAACTTTAAACAACAGGCACTTTATAATTAGTTTAACTGATCAACTGTTAAATTAATTTAAAAAATGAGTAAAATTAATGAAAAAGAGTGATTTCGATGAATTCTTTGCTGATTATTTCCTGTGAGTAATGCATTTCAATCCATTGAATCAAACATAAACTAGCTTCTTTAAGTAATAACAACAACAAACTTTAAAAATAATAATTTAATTCCTTTTTTTTCTTATAAATTGTATGAAAGGTTGAGATGTAACCAACTGTAAAAAAATTATATATTTAAAAGTTTTAATGACTCACGACCCCATTTTAAACTTTGGCGAACCCTAGTGGAGGTCGGGACCCCTATGTTGGAAACCAGTGATAGTGGACTACAAATCGTGTTATGGTATTTAAACAAGCTACATTCCGTTTCTGGTAAATCTTACCAATCTCCGTGCCTTTCCCCAGAGTGAAAGTGAGGCCGAAGCCCTTCAACCCGCAGTCCGTGTCGATGACCACATACGCGGCGGAGTAATCTGGGTCTGTGTGCTGCAGTGCACAGCGGATAGTTACAGCCCATGCCCAGAAATATAGCACACTGTGCTACAGCTGCACACACTTCCTTACCATTGCATCGGAGCCGTGTTGCTCCAAAGACGTCGGAAATCTCACATCCCTGACCGTCAAACTGATAATTGTGTGCAACATTTCCCCACTGGGTTTACATTAGTCTTGTGATTCAGTCAACGTTAGAGTGTTTATTTCAAAGTGATATGTGACTGGTAGAAGTTGATCACACCCTCCTCAGCCTGCAATTGGTTTAAACCATAGACATACCCACCTGACACTTAAAGAGACATATCAAACATGTACTAATAAAAAAAAGAACAATGGACTTTGTAAAATCACGTCTTTATTGTACAAATACCTCTCCACCCACAACCTCCCTCCCAAATATAATTTGCAATCATGTCCATTTTCTTAATAATCTTACAAAATGAGGATTGTATAATATACAAAGCCCTTCTTTACAAGCTCAGTCATCAATTAGTGTTAAACCCCCTTATAATACTGCCCTAAAGAGTCAATACAGGAACCAAATGCAAAGATAAAAGGACTGTAAAAAACTGTCGACATTGCTGTACAAAGTTTCTGCAGAGCCACCTTAGATACATGAGCAGGAAAGAGTCCCAAGTGCTTCATTCAGTCACATTGTAGAAGATAAAAAAAATGTCCAACCAGTTTATATGGTGGCTTTTTCATGAAATGTCATTGTGGCTTGGCAAGAAGCCGCAAGTCCACGAGGTTCATCACTGTTTAACTCACTGACACATTAAACACACTGTTTTTATGTAAGTGTGTGTCTGTCGTGATTGCAGTCAGATTATACAACCAGGGCAGCGATGAACACAAAGAATTATGGCAATGTTATAAAAAGTCCTAGCAGAGATTTCGGTACGAGGATGGACAGTCGGGAAAGTCTTCCAATGAAGCAATAAAACCATGTCCATGTGATATGAATAAAATGTGATAATTCATGTGATAAAAAGAAAATACTAAGGAAAATGATATAAAAAGCAAAATGTTCGAAATTCATAAAATATCATGTCACAGATAAACACTCAAAAATTGCACTGTAGCTGATGAAATGTAATTAAAGTTAAGCTGTATGGGATTTAATCACTGTAAATGGACTGTGATAATGACCATCAGTCCCCTGAGAGCGGCTCTCTATTAGTTTAATATATTATCTCTGTTAATAATGAATCGTTCCAATGCATAATTTACCAATTTACTACAAAAGAATACAATTTGGGGGTGAGTGGAGTGTGAAAGCTCCACATTAAACCACATAGAGGCCAAAAAAAAACATAATATTACCATGAATGAAAAAAAAATATATGAAATGATGGCGGACGCTGAAAGCAAAATAAAAAAATAAAATAAAGAACAAGTAGTGGTTAATGCAACTGGTTATCCTGGATTCAGTTGACTAGGTGAAGTTCAATATTTAAGAGCTCACGTCTTCAAGCAAGTGTGCTTCGAGGCGTCTCAGAGTGAAGGCAGGCTATAGGTTCTCTCCAGGTTGGTACTGAGGCTCTGTGGAGGTGAAATAGTCCTCCAGGAAAGACTGCAGGTACTCGAAGGTGGGCCTCTCGTCGGGGTCCTTCTTCCAGCAGTGCTTCATCATCTCGTGCAGGGACTCGGGGCAGCCCTGGGGACAGGGCATGCGGTAGCCGCGCTCCACCTGCTCCAGCACCTCGCGGTTCACCATGCCTGAGAGTGAGACGGGAGGTAGAAAGGACTGTCAGAGCTCTCTTTTCGGAGAGGGGCTAATCATTTCTTAGTATGAGGAATGTTAAAAAAGGTCAAAAATGGACAGTGAAAGAGTGATTAAAAACAGCAGCTATTTAGCATTTTTCTTCTTGAGAAATGGTGATCAGATTTGTTCATTGAATTCTAAGTTAGAAGACACCAGGAGACTTTTGGTTTGAATGATCATAGAGACTGAAACAGCTAGCCTGACTGTGACTGACAGTAACAAAACCCACGTGCATCCCTAAAGCTCATTGTTGTTGTTTTGAATGTGCATACATACATTGGTGTATTGATGTCCTCATATAACATTACTGCAAGAAATCTTATAGGAGTGTTTCCCAAAATGCCAAAATTGTACATCGAGTTACAAACACCAACACAGTTGTGTTTTTTTTGGCAAGATCTTTGGCACTAAGTAGTATTTGCAGAAGTGTTTTTGGATCTCACTTCTCAGAAAGTGTTTGTGGGTTTTTTGTAGGAATACCAAACGTACCCAGTTTGTAAAAATACCAATATGACATATCTTTATCAGTCACTGAATAGACGTTTATTCAAATGAAAATTTAGAGATTATTTCTGTCTAAATCGATCAATATTTAAAAATTGATTTCCGTAAGTACACTAATCAATTCATTGTGTCAGTGCTACATCTAATAGAAAGTGGAGCCGTGCAAAGGTGGTGCAGCAGACTGCAGGCACTGCTCCCCAGGGCAGTGTCAATCTGGCAGATGGTTATAAACAAGAGTGGTGTTCATTCTCCTGATCGTCCTCCACCAGATGGTGTCATCTAATCTGTGTGTGTGTGTGTGTGTGTGTGTGTGTGTGTGTGTGTGTGTGTGTGTGTGTGTGTGTGTGTGTGTTCCGCCTGCAGAGGCATAAACAACCAGTGCAGACAATGTTAGACGGCGTCACTCCAGCCTCAGACATTAACCGATAGACTGAAGGCTGATATCCCCGCCCTCTGACGCTGCCCTGCGGATGTTTTCTCGTCCTGTGTGTGCATGAGCGTGTCACTGTCACTTACCTGGGTAGGGCACTCTGCCTTTGGTGACGAGCTCGGTGAGAAGGATCCCGAAGGACCACACGTCTGATTTGATGGTGAAGCGGCCGTACAGCGCAGCCTCTGGGGCCGTCCATTTAATGGGGAATTTGGCTCCTGTGACGTGATGGAGAGGAGAGGGGTGAGGTGATTCCACTAGAGGGCGTATGCCTCCATTTCAGTTATTAACAATGGCCATAGTGACCAACAATAGGCCTTTCTCACAGCAGAGAGACTTGTCATAGAAGGAAAAGCAGTGAGGCACAGGGGTTACTAATAACACTAACGAGGGCTTGAAATGAGAGCAGCTAAATGGAATTCAGCAGCAATTCATTTAAGTATTTACACCTGTGCTTTTCCTGATGGAACAAGTCAAATATGATCTCTTATAAAAGCAAATTAGATCATAAAGACCATATTATATTCAGTCCTCTATAGTATTTAGCTTGTAAATACCAGAATCTCAAATTAGAATGTTCAAGGGATAGGCAAGACTATAAAGGATATATTTAAGGTGTGTTAATGTGTTTTATCCCTTAAACGGGCATTCAATATTTGGGAAAATTAATAGAAAAAGTCCTTAGATGTGGCTTTTGTTTGCCCCAAGTTCTTGGAAATGTATATTTGTCATTATTTAAAGGCAAAAGACGAGTAATGGAACATGTATGCACAGCAGTAGATTCATAAAATATTACATATCCCTTCCTCACGAGTAACAATTTGATATATATATATTGGATTAATGTAATAAATGGTTGAGTCTCTTATTTCCAGAAAACATATTTTGCAAATGCTTCCATAAGTCTTGCAGTAAACAGTTTTGATGTGTTCTACTGAAGATACAGTCCTTATGTAAATTCACCAACATGTGAGGATGAATCAAAGTCAAACTGGGATTGGAAGTTGCTACTGCTAAATATTTAAAATGGTACTATTTAAAAGCTGTAGCACAAACAACATGACATTAATTCCCCCCTGTTGAACATGCAGTTACATGCTGAACATCAGCAAGTAAACATTATCTGTAGCATTGAATAGCTGTCGTCTATTCGCTACTTCCCGAGATGCTTGCATGGCTGTAGACTCAATAGGTACACTATGTTTTATGACAGCTCATCTGCTTTATATGATCCTTTATTGTCCATTAATACTTTTCATTTACTTTGATTGTTCCACTCTCTGTCATTTACTGTGGGTATCCAAATGTACTTGATAATGAGAACTGAAAAACCTTTTAAAAAGCAGAAATAGCAGAGAGATGAATTCTCCCAGTGTGTGAAAAGCGCAACTAATCAGACGCAGCAGGAGCATCTGGTTTGCACTATTATCCTAATTCACCATGATAGGAGACAACAGGGGGTTCATCTTTGTCTCTCTGTGTGTTTGTTTACCCACCTTGCCTGGCTGTGTACTCATTGTCCTCTATCAACCTGGCCAGCCCAAAGTCAGCGATCTTGCACACCAGGTTGTCGGCCACCAGAATGTTAGCGGCGCGCAGGTCCCTGTGGATGTAGTTCATCCTCTCAATGAAAGCCATTCCATCAGCGATCTTTAAATAAATACAAAATGGAAAGTGTGTCATGATGGCTGTTATTGGTGAATTGTTTTTTTTAGCTCCCAAAACATCAAGCCCTGCTCTGTCAAGCATAAAGAGTCGGGATCTATTAATGAAAGAACAAAAGCAAACTGAGGAAGACATGTTTACCCGAGGCTGCTGCTCTTCAGAGGCTTAAAATAGTACGCTAAATGTAACATTCACTGACACAAATTTCGCAAACGAGAAACGAAAATGATATATCTCTCACCTGTGCAGCCATGTCCACCAACAAGGGGAGCTTCAGGAATTTACCGTCGCCCTCTTTGAGGTAGTCGAGAAAGCTTCCTATAAAAAAAACAGCGACAGTGAGAAGTCGTAAATGCAGTACAGCCACGATATATACCGTAGGAGTAATAAAAGGCACGCAATACCAGTTGCATAACATTGTGCTGCTGTGGGGAATATTCGTATTAAATGAATTCCTAGATCCTTACTAGACCTGGTTAGGATTTAAAGTGAATATCTAAGTAAGCATGATTTAATTGGTATGTGATTTGGTGTATCTTCTGCATTAAGGAAACTGTGAAAAATACTACAGCTCAGATCAAACCAAAGAGTATATCAACAAACTGTAGGCATTTAGACATGCATGCAGACAGGAAGGCATGTCAAAGAGTGAACATTTACACACACATTCATCTAAAAAAAACAAGCATTGCAGCGGAAGCAATAAAAAAAAATCCCACTGAAATACTGCAGCTTTCAATTAAACATCCTAGTTGCAGGCCTCCGGGAACCACAAGGGACCTTCAAGGACTTTCAATCTGTGCAGCACATTAATTAAGACATCCATAAAATCTAAATTTTTCCTTGAAGGAAATCTCCATGTTTAAATCTGACTTGTGTTAAACCAAGGCTTGTTTTGTGGCTGAAAAGTCTCTAGGCTAAGATGATGCTTTGCTTTTCTGTAAAAATAGATCGCATCAGTGTCATGTAACAGGAAACAGCTGAGTCTTGTTATTCCCCAGGGTTTAGAGTTCTGAGAAATTCAATTTAATTGCTAATCATAAATTCCAGTCAGCAGCTTATAAAATCAGGTTTATATTAGATGTACCTTTGGCCATGTACTCTGTGACGATGTAGATGGGTTCCTCGGACACCACGGCATACAGAGGCACCAGTTTGTCGTGCCGGAGCTTCTTCATGATCTGAGCCTCTTGGAGGAAGGCCTCAGGTGACATTGTGCCCGGCTTCAGCGTCTTTATGGCCACCTTAGTGGTGCCGTTCCACGTGCCTGGAAGACAAAGATAGGGGAGAGAACGCCCACAGGTCGCAGGGGTAATCAGTGTTGTTAATGGGCTGGGAGCGAGATGTATCATTAATTAGGTCTTGTAATTGCTCAGACATGTGCTGTCATGCATGCACTCCCCGATGAAATGGGATGCCTGGGATGAGCTGAGTTACAACAAAAGAAAAAAGGAAGGTACAAATAATATTGGCTGGAGCTGAGTGAGAAGATCTCTGGAGATAAAGAGAATTCAACAAACAGAGGAAGCAACTGCAGGAAGTGAATTATTCCCAGGAATGGACAAAAATAGACTCAATAAATACAGATATCGGAGGGTTTGTGTGTGTGTGATTTATGCACATCATCTTTGCATTTCCTACATTACACCATTGTTGTTGTTGTTATAATATAAATATATAATGTTGTTATAAAATTTAACAAGGTCGATTACCAGCTGCTACTTGTTTTTAAAATGGCTTTATACTTTAATAACCACATGCAATAAATACCGTTACTATTTATTACTTTTACCTGGCTGCTACACGATTACTTTTATTTGTGTCAGTTACTCAGTGGTTGAATGTGCTAAAGTACATCTACTTAAGTACTTTAGGACACATTTCAGGTACGTCTACCTGAGTATATTAATTGTATGCTAATACAATTTATACCACTTATACTTCACAAAAAAAGCAATATGGTACTTTTTAACTTCATTTATATAAAATGTTTTAGTTACTCGTCATTTTATAGATTCAGATTATTAGCGAATTAACCATATTCATTAACTAATACAAAAGATTGACTAAGATATCCAGAAGATGTGATAGACATCGTCAATTAATATCATAATGAAGAAATTCTATTTATATATCATTCTGAAATGGGCTATTACACACGATAACTACTCTTACTTCCGTAACTTAAATATATTTTGATTACTTTTGTACTTTTACTTAAGTAAGAATTTCAATACAGTACTTCTTACTTGTAACAGAGTAATTGTACAACTTGGTATTGCTAATTTTACTTAACTGAGTAATCTTTCCACCAATGCACTTACTTACTAATTACATGTTTCTACCTTGGATGTGTATGTATTTGATTCTTATTTTATTAACGAGTGCTTGCCTCTTTATTTAATATCTTGGTTTACTCACTGATTTTGATTCTTATGTATCTGGGCTGACTTGGAATTTCAACATGTAGGTAGTTACGATTAAAAAAACTGCATGAGGCAATAAAGCATTCTCTGAACGTGTTCCTGCGTGTCTCGTCTGAGTTGCTCTTACCCATCCAGACCTCTCCGAAGCAGCCCTGGCCCAGCTTGAGCTCCAGTCTCAGGGACTCCCGGGGGATCTCCCAGGCATCTTTAGCCAGCCCCTGGGTCTGAGGCTTGACTGTCGGGCAGACCGCGGTCAGCCTGTGGCAAAGCCCGTCAGCGTGCTCTGTGAAGATTACAACGCTACATTACACCCAGCAGCGACACACACTCAGATACACACACCCACATGAACCAGCAGGGTACAGTGTTTTAAAGGCAATCTGTTTCATGCATCGATTCATTCAATATTATGTGGATGAATACATGTTCTTACACTTACTTTGATGAACTATAAATGAGGGGATTTTTACAACACTGATACGGCCTCTCCAGAGTCAGACGAGAAATGAATAGGGTAAATAGAGATTTAACCTCAACTCCCCTCATGCGAGGTTTAAAATCCTAACTGCTCCAACAATTTGTTAGACCAGTGCAAGCTACATACCTGTGTAGTGCTTGACAAGCTTCTGTAGTATGTCAAACTGTGCCCGGGTAGTGATGTAGTATCCTCCGCTGTCAAGCTTGCGGATCTTGTAGTGTTTCACATTGTCCCCTTTGGTTTCATCCCAGTCTCGTATGGAGAGAGAATAAGCACCTAGAGGAGACGAGGGAAATGTCCTTCAACATTCAAAACAAAAGTGTCAAGTGTGGTTACTATAAAATATAGTATTTTTTGATTAAGCCTTCTCCAGATCCATATATTAACTTTACAGGTGCTGAATAAAGAAACACACTTAAAGTAAAGTTCAGAACACATTGCACTTGGTTACCAATGTCTGGGAATAATACATTTAGATTGAATTTTTACTCTTGTAAATAAAATGTATTGGAAGCTAACAGAACAGGTTTTCTGTACACTTAATACTGCTTGTTGGTTATTTACTCTTGTCTATCTAGCACAAATATCAGTACTAGCATCATATTAGCATTTTTGTTTAGCATGTTAGCATGCTAACATTAGCTTTAAGCAAATTCAGCATTCAAAACCTTCACAAAGCAGCTTGCATTGCTTTAGACCCTTGTTTTTGTGTCTTCTTTGTTCCTTTTAACTCCCATATCTTCTTTCTTTGTTTTCATGAAAAGTGCTACACAAAACAAAGTTTGCTTGCTTGTCAGACAACATTTTACAAAAACATGTGATATCAGCTGATGTTGCTTAGGGAAAGTCGGTCAGAAGAGCTTTGTTTTTGCATTTAGGAAAGGGGTAAATGTGTCATCATGTTCATATTTAGCACAATCTGTCCGGGGAGCAATGGGAGTGGGGGGGAAGGGGGGTTGTCTGGTGCCTTGCTCAAGGGCACCAAGGCAGGGCCCAGGAGATGAACTGGGACCTTTCCAAGTAGCAGTCCACACTCCATATTTAGGTCTGTTCGGGGACTTGAACAGGCGACCCTACGTCTCGCAGTCCAAGCCCCTACTGACTGAGCCACTGCCGGACAGTGTTTTGTGTCCATTCCAGCTTAAAGTACTCCTACTTCACACAAGCTCCATTTCTCCAGGCAATTTCCACAATACTTAATAAAGAAGCTATCTTAACCTTTAGTAGTTTCACTTTCTCGTGCCAGGAAAGTTCCTCGTTGGTTTCCTGTATTCAGCAGCAACCTCTCAGCATCTTTGCGTCCCATTTTACCAAAGTACCACCTGTCAAGCGAAAGAAAATACTTTAAGTAACAGCCAAACCCATGGTTTAGGTGGTGACTGAGGATTTGACTGTTGAAAATCACATATATCTGTGTGCTTATTGTAAGCCACGTGAGATGGGATCATGCTAGTGTTATTAGCCTCCATGTGCAGTCCCTGTAGACGGGGTAATGAGGTTATAACAAGGCCTTACTCTTCAGCCTGGATGGAGTCAGCAGGGGCCACATAATTGCTGGGGATGTAGCCATTTCTCCCGGTATTGATGGAGCGAGCCTCCCACCAGTCTCCCTCTCTGCAGGAGGAAAAAGACACAGGAGAGATGAGACAAATTACTTTACATCCTGCTATGATTGATACTCTTGATGAAAAGTGGTTAATAAGGGATAACAATTAATAATTTGGTCTGAAAATGATCCTCACTTTAGGCAGCAGGGTTGCTTATGGTAACAATGAAAAAAGGTACAAAGCTTTTTATGTAATTTGTTCTGCATTCATTTAATTCTGCCGAATCAAATTTGGAGCTGTCTTTGAAGTATGAGGTAGGACTGAAAGCATCGTCACAATGGGGATTGAATGACTCTAATCTACTTTACATTACAATGCTCTAACCTCAGGCGACGTTTCTGCCACAGCATGGATCAAATAAAAGATCCACAGCGCTGTGCAGAAAGCCAGCAACAGGAAACAAGTTGCAATCAAACGCATTCATGAATACGGAACAGGTGCAGTTTGGGGATTACTGCTGGAAAAATAGACTTTTCATCACAATATAACAGCTGCGGTACTTTCAAGGAAACATATTTAAAGTAGAAGTGCACCTGCAAACCTTCACAGAGGCCTTCGCTATCTTACAACGTAAATCAAAGAGGAAAATAAATGTTGTGTATCAACCTCATCTGCTTCAAAATGTAATGGGTTCTTCCCTGCATGTGCTTCATCCTTTCCAACAAGGTTCATAAAATGGAGTTTTTTTTTAATTCTGCTGACCCTAGAAACTGCACAGAAGCTTACGTATTGTTGATGATCTGGAATCGGTCTCCTTTTTTAAATGAAAGATCATCAGATGTCCTAGCTTCATAGTCATACAAGGCCACAAAGAATGTAACACCACCTGAAATAAAACACGAAACAGACCGACATGTATTAACTGTAAACACATAATAGCAGGCAACAGAGTTAGTAAGAAGCTTGAGAGGAACTGCAGGTAGGAAACAGAAGTGTTTGTTTGTGTGGGTGACTGTTTAAAGGGCAATCAAGGAAGCTACATTTGTCTCGCCAAGGTCTGAGAGCTCATACTGTATTGATTTTCCTCGGTTTATTATGATATTGTATTTTCCCTGCATGGAAATATGACTGTGACTAAACTCAAGTCGCAAGCCACAGGAGAGTCAGTATATTAAACAGGTTTTTAATAGAAACCTCTGTCTAACAGTCATAATCTACATTCCATTAGCAGTATTAAATGTGTAATAGTCAGAAGACATAGTTCTGTAAATTATGGTATGTGTAAACTCATCTCTCCCTCCCAGAGTGAACCTGTAAAACCTATACTGTACAGCCACACCCCCACACAGATGAAATTCATATCCCCACCGCGGACAACAATGCTGTCAACAATAATCCCATTATCTCTGCAGAAAGCTAACACCACAGCATGTGCCACCTTCGCCCCTCTCTGAGAGCAGATAATCCAGCGTGGCGGAGGATTACAACCCAAATCCCGCAGAAACATCTCTTTGCATCGCTGTAAGCTGCTCAGACACATTTAGGGTGATCAGGGATGATAACAGGGTCCGTGTTAAATCTAACAAGGAAAAGCTAGTTAAAATAACAATGGCTGGGGCATTAGCCGTGACACCGACATGTCGGATCAGCACACTGACCACTTTAAGCTCAGGGTTAAGTATGTCTGTATGTTTGAACCCATTTACTTTAATCAAAATGATTACTTCATTAGTACGCATTATTATTTTATTATCTCAGTTAACATTATGTCTGTTTTCTTTTGTAAATGCAGATTAGTCAGAAGAGTCTGACAATAAGCTTTCAAAACAAGACACCATTTTTTTTGCAGCTGGTTGATCATAACCCAAGGTTTTGGACAGAATCAGTGTGTTAGATCAGGGGATTTCAAATTTGGAGCCCTCAGGCAAAGACTGGAAAGAGCGAAGGTATTTAATCACAAGGCACTCAATAATCAAAGATAGCCATTGGACATAACAATAGACTACACCAAATACTTAAAAAAGATTATGTCCTAAAGCATTTACTTAATTCTATTTCTGGAAAAGTAGGTACAAATATAATATTCACCAAAACTACTGTCCCTCTGAACTATCTTTTTAACCAAATCACACTTTGAACTAATGTTATTTTCCTTTACTTCCATTCACTAAACCACCCTTGAAATAGTTTGGAAAATCCCTGTGGAAAACATCCTCACACTTTGAAAACCTCTCTGCATGACGGAAAGCAGAAATGTCCTCCAGTTCTAAAGCCGAAGCATTTATGAAAAACAAGATGGATTACGCATCTGTAGCAACTCAAGTCTCTAAAATATGATTCATAATAATATATATAAAAAACATGGCATTACAGATTGACTACCATATGGTATTATGGAAATACTACAGCAGAAAGCTGATTGAGGAATGCAAAGATTATGAGAAGATAAGAAAAATAGATTCAAAACCCGATGGTAAGCTTTACAGGAAATACAGTCAGCAGGAAAGCAAAGGGGCTACAACATCATGTGTGTCATTCAGCTCTCCATTAAGTCCATTATCAGCATTGTATGACCCTACTCACTTGAGACGGCGCCAGAGAACGAGTTGGACACAGGGCCGGTGAAGGACGCCCCTCCAAAGGGAGTCATGGCAGACGAGCCTCCAAACGGCATGAGGGTGTGGTTGAAGTTCCCAGTCCCAGAGCCTGAGGAGGGGGCTTGGTTCTGCTGCAGCTGGGTGGGGTCCGGTCCGTAGTGACCCACGTGAGGTGTGGTGATGGTGGAGTTGGGATCTGACGCTGCGGAATTATCTGGCCGATACTTCATGGTAGGGCGTTTGTCCTCTTTGCTCTTAATGCAGCCCATCGTCTCGCCCTGCCTGGACAGACACAACACAAATTCCTCTATTTCATTCCAGCAGATTGAAGAACATCATATTATCTCACTGTTGATACATATTAAATGACGGGCCAAGGGAGGTGAGGGATGAAATATTGCAACATAAGGTGCTTGCATGCGTTATGAAACAAAAATCAAATGACCTGATCTTTCTCTGTGAATCATTTTGTTGTTGTGACGTGCTAGGACCGTAAGCCATGTGGTAACTGGGACATATGGGTTAAAGACAAATCCGCTTTCAACCACGGACCACGCATGTTTAGGGTATGACAACCGCAAAGCAGAGGGATGAAAAGGCGATTATCATTCTATATTGTTTTGATCTATTATGGCATTGTTGTTACATAAAGAGATCACTTGTTATTTACATACAAGTGACACATTAAAGCACATGTAAAGCCTTTGTGTCTTGAAATAGAGAACATTCTCTGTAATATTAAAGCTGTATTTTACATTGATGCCATGTTGTGATTCAAATTGTCCCTTTCAGGGGCCCACAAGGAATTGCTAAAAAAGCTTACTGCAAATAAAACCAGGGGCCCAAGGGTTCAGGGCCAGAACAGTTTGACTTTCAGATTTGTTGGTTGTAAAGTCTATCCAATGACATGCAAAATAACCATAAAGATAATCAAAATGACTGCAAAGGTGAAAAGAATGTCCTTGACTTGACTGAAAAAAAGGAAAAGTGACCACAAAGAGATGTAAAATGACTAGAAAGAGATCCAACACAACTAAAAAGAAACGCAAAATGAATCCATGCAGATGCAAACCAACCACAAAGACCCGAAATATATCAAAGAGATATAAAAAGATCTAAAAAAAATAACACTACAAGCAACATCTCTGAGTCGATTTTGTGTCTGAGGTTTGTGGTTCACCAGCAAAGAAATACAGAAACAGTCTGGGTGTTTTGCTCCTGTGTCGAACAATGGGCTGCCTTTTACACGTATGAACTATGAACCCAGGGGCCCATTGATATTGACCATGCTACACGATTTAAACATCCGTGTGCCTCCATCTGCGTGATTGTCATTCCTCCTTCTAACGTAATTTGTCCGGAGTCCCACTGAGGCATTCTTTTGTGAGGTGAAGGCTCGGAAAATGTGGATGCAATCAGACACGCTCGTAAAGAAGTCTAAGCCCAGGGAGATCAGAACATTTTCATTCTCCAAGAACAACAGCTGCGCGAGGAGTTGGACTTGTTGCGCCGACACATAACAGGACAGTAAAACAATAAGACGATTGAATGGAAATGCGATCTTTTGTACAGTGATGTTGGGTGTGAAAGCAGACAAAACAGACAGGGTACTGAACAGCCTTGTGGCACAGTTGTAGGCAGGAGTGACAAGATAACAGCCTAACAATCATGGGTCTGTGAAATGGAATAGGATCAACTGATGCACCTTTCACTGATTTTGGAACAGTGGCCTTGATGTTTGGTGCTGGGAGGGATTTTATTCCCAACGGAAAAGAAGGAGCGGCGCATTCGAGAGTTCATTGAGTTCTCCAGATGAACTGCCAAAGAAATCAACGAAATGGGGACAAACCACAAAAGACTTCTAAGATTATCTTTGCTCGAATGAAAAATGTACAAAACCGTTGAAATATTAGGTTTCGGCTCGTGCTGAGCACACGCCATTTTATGCGTGGTCAGTCACTTATCAAAAGAAAACAGATTTCTTAAAGATGTCTTCCAAAAAGGCTAATAAATCTAAGCTCAGATGTTAGATCTAGAGCCAATAAATTGAGAATGTTGGCATGGAAAACAGACGTTGCATTTTCAAGCCAACATTTCCGTTAACCTCCAGACAAAACCAGTGTCATGGAAAGCAGAGAGCTTCACTCAGTAGCTCATTCAACTACTGTGGGCTTGTGTTTCATCATCAGGCCGACGAGAGTCTGGCTCGTTGGGTTAGCAGTGAACTAACCACGCTTTGAAACACTGGACAGAGTCCCAGAAATATTTGCAACATAAAGATGGAATGATGTCCCGGCCAAAAAATGAGACATGAACCGACCACAATTAAAAATCGAATACTGAGCTGAAAGTAAGGAGCCTTAAAGACAATACAACCCTTGGAAATCATACTGTAATTTAAGGATTATACAGTAGATGTGACGGTAACAGAGGATTTGAAGGAATCATACACATGTACTGCTATACAAGCACCTCTCCAATCACCAGTCCACACTTCCTATTTTGATCTGTTCGGGAACTAGCCACCCTCAGGTCCCCAAATCCTGACGCCCATGGCTTAGTATATGAAGATGGCTAAATACTGATGAAAATAAAATAAAAATCAACACTTATAGTCTTATACTGTGTAAAAATACAAATAATTTGCAGGGTGGGGCTGTTTTTGCTATGGCAATGTCTGTCTGTTGGTTTGTAGGCTACTGCACACCACCTAACTGAAATGTCTTAACAGCTATGGGTTGCTGTGAAATATTCTACAAATATTAAAGATTCCTATACATTATAAATGCTAATCACTACCCTTACACTTGTGCCATTACCAGGTCACGATTTGAATTTGACAAACACTCTGGTTTATGACCAAATACCTGGAGAATTTGGGTAAAGGCTTATTAGCTAATATTAGCTTCGGCATCCTGTTAGCATAGTGATGCTAGTAATTAGCTCAAATCGCCACAGTGCCTAAATACAGCCACAATGCACAAGCTGTACTCTTTTTGTCATCAAAAACAGAACACTTTGAGTTATTTGGCTTCGGTTCAGTGTAAATAAGGAAGGAATTATAAAGCAACAAATGACGTTAGCGAAAGTGTTAGCTGCTAACAGAAGACCTAATCTGGACCTGATCTGCAAGATAAAAAAATGGTCTCAGAAACTAAGATAAACTGTATCTATGTAGCCCTTTCACAGAGTATTTTCTGCTTTATGTTTATGGTTTTAAGCAGCATTAAAAATGATAGAAAATCCCAACAGAGGTAGGGCGCTGCTAGCTTATCTGTCAGCAGACAGGGTGTGTACTAACCATAACACACATGTTCCGTCTTCATATGATATATGAACTGCACTACACTACAAAGATAAAATGATATCTACTGGAGGAGTGCACATAAAAACACAATATCCGAGCCAGACCATTCCCTCAGAATCCAGGGTGATAAGCACAGCACTGCAAAGCAACAGAGTGATATAACATTCCCATTAGTGGCTGTGTGGGCATAAAGAAAATGGTTTAGATTGAGTCCAGGAGAGAAACTGAGGAGGGGAACAGCAGGTTGGTTGGATGAGGGAGGGAGGGGGAAACCAGGCAGACAGTGCCAGCTCTACCAGCTTGAACTAGGAGGATTATGAGGATGGAGGATTTACCCTAAGAGGATAATAACAGAAAACAACCAAACCACCAGGGCCTGGAGCTGAAACAGAGCCCACCCCAGACTCTAACCTGCACATGGTCATTTAGGCCTTTGACACATCACGTAATGACACCCTCGAGTTTGTCACACCAAAGTCAGAATAGTAGTGGATGACGTGAAAAAGAATGCGACTTGGATAGCATGTAAGGCCAATAAAGCTAGAAGCGCTATTGAAAGGTGTCACACTCAGTCTTTTAAATAAGGGAAGTCCAAAAAAAGTCTCAATGTCAAACATCACTGACTTTTACATCCAAGTTTATACACTGAAAAGCTAATTATTCAACAGCAGAGCCATTTACTAACAAACCAGAGGGAAATCTGCCTTGCTGCTAAATATAGTAACGTATTCTTAATGCTGACAACATCCCACTGCCCCCAGGATGATAACATGACCTACAACAGCACATCGCATGAGCTGAGAAGAGAAGACTTTCAGTTGCACCAGTTAGAGCCACGCAGAAACGATAAGAGAGGAAGGTGAAGAGTTTAAATGAGGATGTTTACATGTCATCACATAATAGAATATACTGTATACAGAGGCTACTTCCTCTATCTGGTTGGAAATGTGACAGAATCTGACAAGAAGTTCAATCGAAGCACTGATTTGAAACGGACTGTTCCAAATGATCCGCTAAAGGCAAAGATATCTCAGCTGACAACTTTGAAATCTTGATAACAAAGATGTGTATTCAACGCCACAGAAGTCTTTTCTTTAGAGAAAAAAAAGAAAAAGAAAACATAGTGTCGACCTTGGTAGAGAAACAGGTTTTTGGGGCCACAGGCTACAGATATCTTTGTTTAATAACTGAGATTGTCAGCTACTGTAGAACTGATATCTGCTGTGTCAAGCAAACAACAGTCCAAAGCCTAAACATATTCAGTATAAATATCATTTCTGACAAAGAAATAGCCTTGAGCGACTTATGGTTGCATCTTTGGATCCTTCTGAAATAAGTTTGTTCAACCCACATGCTGCTATGTATTAAAAAGCTTCCAATGCAGCCAATTCATCCAAAACACATGTCTTGCAAGAACATTAAAACAACTAAATGTGTCCATATGTTCCCCTCCATTAACTTCAGAAGCTCTGTTGACATGTACTGTAACCTCTCTTGTCTCTGCTTGTATCCACCTAGAACACACACAAGCCTAATTTTACATATTTCCCTGTTAAAGTGATACGCTTAAACCTGCAGTCCTCTTATCACAAACCCTGCTTGCGGTTTCCTCCCCCTCTCCGATCCAAGTGTGAGAATTCCACCCAGGCTTCACAAAATGCTGATAAGACAGAGACTCACTCGCTGATAGCTGGAACGATGAGGAAGTTTGGTAGCTCGCAGGTCGTGGTTCAGAATTTTAAAGAAGGCTGCAGAGATGAAGTCTCGCTGAGTAAGCTGCGCAGGGTCATCTACAGTATATACGAGCAGTCAGAAACTAAGAGACGCCTATAGATTGAATTTCAACAACAGAGAGCTTTGTGTTATCAAATCGGAACGTAATCAGACTGAAAAGGTTCTTTCAGGCACTATAAATGTACTAAACCCTGACTTTAAAATAGCTTATTTGCATCTCAGTTTGCCTAAACAGCCTCCCCTGGGGTTTAAGTTATCTAGACTCTAATGAAGTTGACATTTGGCCGGATGAAAGTCAAGTAGTGGAGCTAAAGGACATGAAGGTGGAGTTCCTTCATCCATCAGCCAGCAGCAGTGGAACCCTGCCCAGCATCCCCTCGGACAGCTGTTCGTGGGGAGGGTCTCTGGAGCTTTACTGGCCTTCAGATCTGCAACATATGCTGCCTGCCACCATTTATCACATTCCTCTGATGCCAAAGGGTTAAAACTGTGGCTGCAGAAGAGTCATGTGATGGTCCGATGTGAAGCCTCAGAGTTTTTAAACAAACACCATAAAATTATTCAAACTGGGCGTAGTGTTCTTTTGCACACAAGTAAAATGACACTAGTGCCTCGGGAAAGAAAAACTAAATATGAAAAACAATGGAAATGAATGGAAGGACTTAAGAATGCTTGACTATTGACATATGTCTTTAGCACCAATACATCAGTCCTGGGTAAAAAGATGTCACTAATTTTACCTAACTTGACAAACAGTACTCAAGTGGTCATAGAAAAGCTTTTTGTTGAGCTCATGTGAGTATTTGTTCTGCCACAGAACAGAGATCAGACATTTTCTAGAATAAACAGGTCTTATGGGAGGGACTACCTGGCACCTGGTGTAGGGTAAGTGTGAGCTATTTTGGGAGTCTCAGTGTGTCTACAACCATCCATTTGACAGCACGTAACAGGGCTGGGTGTTTGAATTGTCAACATGTAATAAACTGGAAGAGGCTGTCTACAACCAACCCTCACTATTAAATATTGACAAGATCCTGTTAAGAACATCATGTTTTACAAGAACAAGGCAAGCTCTTCCACATTTCTGACTGCACTTTTCTCAAACAATTAGTCAGTAACTTCTCTAAAGCTAGAGAATAATCATTTAGGGAGAGAAATCAGCTGCTGCATACAGATTAAATGGCAAACAGATCCCATTCACCGGATTCAAAATGGCTTAATACTGACCTTATTAAGTGTTTCAGGGATCTGCAATTACGTAAATAGTTTTTTTTGGTCAATGTCATTTTAAAAGGTCAATGTTTAGCTACCTCATGTTACTTTAAATGACAATAATATCAACAAGCTCAACATGATTTGAAATGTGTGAATAAAAGAGTCATTCTATCAGATTAATACTTGGTATTTGTGGATATCTTGAGTTCATTTTTAAGATTGTGTATCAAGAGAGAGAAGTTTGCTATCAGCAAGACATCCTGAGGTGAGTTTTCCCATAAACAAACCTTCAGTAAAAAGGAAAAACATTAAGTATATAAACAGTAATTTCAATCTGCCTGAGCAAGTACTCATGCAGAAGTCCTATAGGTCAACCAAATCAGTCTATTCAATTCCCAATGGTTCCCCAGCACATATTCATAACACAAATCTTAGAAATCAGAGTCTTCCCCTTTACCTTCCTTCACTCCCAAGTGCACCAGTCCTTATATGGATTGCAGTGATTCAGTCACAGTTGTGCAGAGCTGTTCAGAATAAGCTGTATCCTGACATGTTCTCCAGTCATCTCAAGCATTTGAGTGCCACCATTCCCAAAAGTCCCTGCCCTCAGAGTGGAAGTGGAAGTAGAAGAAGATAGGAACATCATAAAGCCGATCAATCAGGAAGTTTGACTGACAGCATCATCCATAAATCGGACTGAACTTCTTCTTCCTCCTTAACCTGCTAATCATTAAACAATCATCTATGGGTTAGATATTTGAAATGAGATGGCATTTTTGCTGGAGCGAATTTGACTTTAAATGAATACAATAAGTGGGAAACAGATGCCAAGTGAGAGAGTAGTCTAGATTTGTATCTTTATATATTTATTTATTATCCATATATTTCACTTTTCAGTTATTTTTTTCTATTTTGTGATGTTTATATTTCATGATTTCTACAACTATTTTCCCAATTATGTGCAATGCCTTTGTTTTAACATGTTTTAACATAAATCAATTCCCAATTATCTTATCTTTACATTTATGTATAATAAAATACAGATTTATTTTGTGGAGGTTAACCCTTTATTTTATTAGCATATTCAATTTGATAGTTCTGTTGAATTATTTATTATAGTGTGAAATATTTTTGTGCTATTCTGACCTTGTCCTACCTTAAAGTCTGCTATCCGATATGGTCGCATTAATATTCCTGAGGGACTTTAAGCACATGCTGCATCTTCACTGGTATTTTTCTAACCTCTGATCTGATTAATAATAAATGGCTCTAGGTTTGCAGGGAGGAATACAGTCTATAATACACCATACAGCCAGGTAGGCTATTTGTGTGTGTGATTATCATAAGACACATTCATTCCTTTGTTGATGACAGGTCAGACAGGCGAGCAGCTGGCCCATCCTTACCTTATCCTGCTTACACTTTACTAAGGGTTTTTACCTTCACAAATCCACGTTCTTCTTCTTGTCTTTTCTCCTGTTTTCCCCTTTTCCTCCCGATCAGATCCGAGACAAAAAAAAAAATCCGAGTTATTCCAAACGGGACCGACCCTTCCTCATCCTCACTTCATGCCTCCAGCAGAGAGGTCAGACTTAACGCTGAAGTGAAATCTGTGAGGATCCTCTGTCATTGTCATCACAGAGGATTAATCCAGCTGCATCATTTACAACAAAAAAAAGTGAGATCCTGAAGTGTCCCAGCTCTTTGTAGCTTCTACTTCCTTACTACTAAACTTGCATCAACCCCCACACAACAACATGGCCGACCCTGCCTGCGGGACTGGAGAGGCACACAGCTGGGAGATCGGTCTGGTACAGCTGCTCCCAGATCAGCAGGGAGAGGAGTCGATCACACGGAGGAGAAGAGGCCGAATAAAGAACCATTAAAGACGGGATAATGTGAGGGACGAGAGGGCAGAGGAGCTGCAGAGTGGAGGATCAGGAGAGCTGGAAAAAGGGAGGACTCGCAGCGCCTCAATCTGTTCCATTCTCTGTCTCATGCACGGATCGATGGCGACCTCTGCTGGCGGACTGGTGTTACTGCAGCCACACATCTGCAGATCAGATTTATTGGCCATGAGGAACTAAACATTTGTTTTATTACTTACTTACGTCAGCCTGTTTTATGTTTATATTTAATGTATTTTTTATTATTATTTTTTATTTTAATGCTCAACTTTAATTGTATTATTTATTTATTATGGTAGTATTTCTGAAAATATGAACTTGAGACAATATTTGATGAATACAATATCATGTTTGTTTGTACTTTTATTTTATTTTCTAATAGAACAAATATAAAATGCACAATTTTCCAAATATGTGAACACACAAGAAATGTTCATCTTGTTTTAAATGAGTCTTATTTGACAATTTACAGGAAATAGATATAAACATACAGCCAAAACAAAGACAAAATCTGATCAGCTCATTTTCAGACAGGTTGTTATGTAGATAAGATGGATCAGGCCAAAAAGAGAGAGAATCTTTTATCCGGAAACTTTCCAAATCTCTTGTAATGTATGTATAAAAGACATGAAAAGGTGGATTTTGCATAATTGCTGTTGCTATATCTACACTGTAGCTTCTGTGCATATGACTATAAAGCATTTGAATCCTTTGTGTCTTGTGGTTTTGGTGTAAAGTGCTCTTCTCTTGCGCCTTCCACAGGTGAAAGCTGGAACAGGTTATGTTCAGGCTGTGATGGGTCTGCAGCGATGTTTCCAGCACTCTCCCTAAATTGATCTAAATCACAATTCAGTGATGGACTGACAAACTGGATGATTGCAGCGTAAAATAACACCAGCAGCTCCTCGTTTTCATCTCAGCTTTCACATGGACGCAAAACTTACACTAATGCAAAAATAAGGTGCTATAATAAAATAACCCTTTAGGAATATTACAATCATGGCCATAGATAGTGTGTGGTACCAATGCTTTATACAGCTTCACTAGTCTATGTGCTTACCTTTAGTTGTTTTTTTAACATTATATTACTTTTATGTTGATTTGTCCTTAACCTCCCTCCTTACGATCATCGAAACAGCGCCACAGAAACACGTTATTATGTTGATATCGCTTAGTTATAGTTCCATTAAGAAGCAACCTGAATCATAAAAGACCATTTTATTGAATGTTTACTGTAATTATGTAAAATAAATAAATCATCAAACATCAATGAAACTCATTCATTTTGTTTTATTGCTGCCAATTGCATCTTCTTGCATCTCTTTTACTGCAGCACTTCCGGACACATACATGTCTTGTTGTTAAGGCTGAGTGATAAAATACTTGAATCGTGAGACAGTAACCTCAATAAAACTCTTTCAACGCAACATGTCAACACCGCCAGGAGGCGCTATAAAAAGCTATCGCGCAAACATTAGAATGAGTCATATGTTCTTATTTGGTGATATAAATCACAGACACACACACACACACACACACACACACACACACACACACACACACACACACACACACACACACACACACACACACACACACACACACACACACTGGCTGCTGCTGTTTTCAGACCCCTCTGTACAAACAGTAGCATATTTTCCTTTACTACAGCACATACAGTACAGATGTTATTGATGAGTTACTGTAAGGAGCTCTTTTTAACTTATATGGACTTTATGTTACATTTACTGAAATGTTTTTCAGTTTCATTAAATAACACAGATGTTATATCAACACAGAATTCAATGTCATTTGATATAAGTTTGGGCGAGTACCGTTGACAGTAATATTCACCAGGAGATTACTGTAACACTGTCATGGTGGAAAGTTTATTACGATATATTTTGCTATGATTGTTACAGGAAGGCACTCGTGGTGTGGTGAGTCAGGCCTCAGGTTAGGACTGGATCAATATGTTTGCACTTGCAATGCAATTAGATGATGAGTAAGTGACATTCTTAAATATTGATAGAGCAGATTAAAAATGATCAAAACTGGTTGAGAAATACCTATTTTACTCGGATTATACAAAGACAACCCTGACCATATTCTGATCATGTGTTTATACTATAAATTAATTTAATGCCAAACTCATTTAAAGTCCAGAAAGCAAAAACGTGACATACATGCCGGCCTTTTTTTAACGGTAACGTGCAGTTTTTGCCTTTATAGGGGAACATCAAAATGTCATTTATTCTGTTTTAACCTTTTGAAAACCATCGCCATAGCCTAACCATTATGTTCCCAATATTCTTGACACATAGATAATCAAAGCTGTGAGGAAGTGATTTTGCTCTATTTACCTTTCCTTTTTGAATTGATTCAGTAATGTTTAATGGAAATAGATCTTATGTCGTGTATAAGACTGTATTCGAGGTCTGTACATTACTGTACACACCGTCAAACACTCCGTTGCACTTTTCTCTGGTTACCACTTGGGTGCAGTGCTTTCTCAGAGTAAAGAAGATGTTCCGTTGCGGGGCGCTTTTTCCTGACATTCCTTCCCCTTTTCATATTAAGGATTCAAAGTGTTTCTCTGTGCTAGGCAAACCGTCACATGACGTCAGAGCCAGTCGAAGATCGACCGGTCTGAATCACCCACTAAAGATTCCACACATGACCCTGATACCTGTGTGTACCAAGCTGTAATGAACAATGACTAATACAGACAGTCACGAGAGCCTGCAGTATGGAAAAGGGCAATCGTATATAATGTAAAGCAACCAAACTGTAAGATTTTTAAAGTACTTCTACTCCACTACATTTCAAAAGGTAATATTCTTATTTTACTTCCAGATTAAAGTTTTTCTTTTTCCATACACGTTTTCTGGGGCCCCTTGTCATGTATCAGATGTATGTGACTTGTTGGTTTCATCAACATATCCCCTTTCAATTTCTCAATATGCTACAGATCATTTTTTGGGGTTTTGTATGTCGATATTTGAGAATGTGAGAGAGAGACAGTACATTTGTGGAAATAGAGTAGGGGCCAGCTGGGAATCGAACCAGGGTCTCTCATGTATGAATCTATGATGGCACCATAACGGCTCATAATATGTACAATTATTTATGTTTTCCAGGCAAGCAGTTGCAAAGAAATGTGGCCGACTTTTCGTTTTTTCCCCTAACTTCCATATCATCTCATGACCCCTCAGATTTGTCCTTTTGGAGAGACTTGACACCTATTGGGGAACACTGGACTAAAAACGAACTAACCCTACGTCAAATTCTTAACAATCATTTACATTGTTGTGTTGGTACGTTATCTTGAATAAAAAGTAATTTTCTTCAACTGCATGGATTTTTGAATTGTTTGTTTTATTCATCATTTTCCTGCGTGAAAAGTAACTGGTTGCATAACTGAGTCTGACAGAGGGGACATCCGTCAACAATAATAGTAAATAATATATAAATAGGCTAATATGTCAGCTTTTTGCCACCGTCCAATAAAAATCCTGCATTTTCAAATTTGGTCCTTTTGAATTTGTCAGAACAACTTTGCATTATCATATCATAAAGCTAATACAAACATGTTTTGGAAGTACATGGTCTTCGCATGACTGTGATATTTATTTGATCCCTGGGGATAAATAAGGAATAGAGGCTGAGATAAGAAATCAACAGAATGAATCAGAAGCTCATTAATAAAAGTTCCTGGAACAAGATGACTCAGATTCAATTGTTCTCATGCTGATTCTGACCTCTGACCTTTACAAATACCAAGAACAATTATAAACAGACCGAGATCTAAAAGCAGCAAGTGTCATATTTCAGCACCGGACAGCTCCACAATGCAAGAGTTACAAATATAATATAAACAGCTTTTCCTATAAAGTCCAATACAAAAAAAGCATGACGAAATGTTGTGATTTTGAATGTTAAAACTGTATTAAATGAATGTATTAACTGGTAACCTCTGAACAATACTTTAGTCATTGTTTGTGAAACTGACTTTAACAGAAGTAGAGGTGAAACATGTGAAAAATGATCCAAAACGTATCTGTAAATGAAGTCAACTCTTTGATGCCTTGGATAGAAACTTTTTGAAGCTGTCAGTCATATTTCAGCACTGGACGGCTCTCCCCCCC
>NW_011366164.1:7065-22485 GCF_000735185.1 Notothenia coriiceps | reverse complement strand
CGTGACGTCAAAATGTTGACATTAATTCCCTTTTTAATTAATGATAATGTTTGAATCCAGGATCCATTTCTTTTTTATGACTTGGCTCGGGGTCTTTCATTGACGCGGGAGAAGGATGCACTCCAATGGGACGGGGGGGGGCGATGACGCATCCGCACACCTCCCCTCTCCATCTCCACCCCACCCAACCCCACCTACGTGACAAGTGAAAAAGGCATGCCTTTCCGATTCATGAATAAAAAACCAAGGGGGAGTTAAGTTCATAGGACGCAGGAAAGTTCTCCGCAGACAAATGTTTGGCGCTCTCCATGACCGAGTACACGTAGAAATCCCCGAGAACTGATCTGCGGGCTGCACACTCGGAACAAGCACAAGAACGGAGAGGCGCTTCACTGGGGGAATAGAGGAAGAGGAGAGGAAGGGGGAGAAAGAGAGAGAGATATCTTATCTCACTCTCCAACTTGAGGTTCAGCGGATCGCAACTGGTAAGAGGAGCCATTTTGTGGGCTTTTACGTAGCGTGTGTGTGGAAAAAGTCAGGTGCGGCTGGATTTTTGCTTTTAAAACTAACTAGGTGTGGTTTTAAAGTAGCACTAACCTTAATGCATTCAATAATTGTTCCCATGAGTAGATGATTTTACACTTGTTCATTCACTTTATGTTCTTTCTTTTGCAGCAGGACAATGTCTAGTAAAGCGACTTTAGCCTTACTCATCTATGGAATCATAATGCATTACAGCGTCCACTGCTCACCTGTGGGGCTTAGCTTTCCAAGCGTTAGGTACGTAAACCTCTATTTGTCTTTCAAGTGGCACTTTCCAGATGTTTATTACAATTTCTTGGCTTTGAAATGAGGTAATTGTTGCCCTGAGCAGCAGGGCGCCGGCTAAATAGCTGTTAGTTATGGATGTGGCTATAATAGCCTTTTGGATTACTGGATAACATCATCTGACAGCCGATCCATAATGCGTGGAAACATTCACCAGGGAGCCTCGTTGATGTGATTTAGGCTGCTGAGGAAGTGAAGCAGTGTCTCAATTTGTCCTGAAGCATTAATCGACCAATTTATGGGATGAGATAATGAATATAAAACGATTTTTTGGAGAAGAAAAAAGCTCCTGATTTTAAGAGGAAATGCCTTTTTGAATATAAAAATAGATGTTAATGGAAAGTGTGACATGTCTGGAGGATAATTAAAGAACATATGACATAAAAAAAAGTCTGGGAAAAACACGTTTAACTATGAATGTTCATTAGTGAAGTAGAATTTAATAACATTTCTCTTTTTTGCAGACTTGACAGTGAGGTGTATGATGAGGATGGGAACTCTTTACCGTCCCTGGATTACGACAGAGAGCAGATGGAGGTGAGGAGCCCTCCGTCTGCGGCGGACGACGTCTTCACTTTGTATTTCCCACCAGAGAAAAGGTGACTATTTATCCCCATTTTACACAAAAAGTATTTTTTTTTGTTTCGTCCCAATGTTGGAGACATCCATGTTGAACGTCTCATTACTGTAGTCCTATTTCTGTCCACTTATGTTGTGTTCTATGTGAATCAATGTAACGTATCGTCGAAATGTTGTCAGTAACACAATGATTATTATTTGTTTATCCCTTTGCCAAATTAGGGTTTTAACTAAAATTCCTAATTGGACTAAAAAATTCTTTTTTTGCAGAATTTTTTTTTAAATGAAATATTTTACCCAAATTGCAGGTTCCTCCAAATGTCAATGCAACTTAATCCGGATAAAGAGATAACCTTAAAAAGTTAAATAATATAAACCATACTGATGAGCTCAAGGCCCACTATTCAATTATTATAATAATAGTGTTAAGATTAGATTTTCTTACAGTACAGCTACTTGAAATTGTTGCCTCTCTCGCTGGGTGTGTGGTGATTTTACTGTGTGGCTATCTATCATCCAGAACGGAAAGGCATGCAGACGGCATGTTTAATAAAGCCTACAGGAAAGCGCTGGGTCAGTTATCAGCCAGGAAATATCTGCATTCTCTGATGGCAAAACGTGTAGGGTAAGAACATCTTCTGTCACCTCTTTTTTTTATACTTTTTCCTGTCTTGTGTGCGTTTTTTTGGTTTTCTTTGGATTGCCCCTTTAAATCCACGCTGTTACACGTACTGTATATGTCTGTGGTCCCATTATTTCCCAGCATGTAGCTAAATAATCCTCTGAATCAGACTTAGTAATGCAATAAGAGCTCAAACAGGCTGATTTGGAAAATGTCGTTTTCTGCTGTGTTGTAAAGGCACAAGAATGAACCCGCACAGGTTTACATTTATTTCCATATGACTCATTTATAGGATGGAGTCCCAGTGGTTCCCGATGGAAGAGGGAGGAGGGTGGGGGGGCAATTACTCAAGCCTTATGAGCAGGCCTATCACATCTTATTGCAGGTCGAATATATATTGCCCTGGGACTGTTAAACAAAGTGAGGATATTTCTGATGCTTTGTTGGATGCAAAGATTCAAAATGCAAGCACATACATGATACATCCCTTTGTGTCCTGCAAAATCTGATTATTCCTGTAAAAGAAGGACACAGATTGTTTTTTTGCACATCTCCACAAGCTGACAAAATCAGATTATTTCATTATTTGCCCTCTAAAATGGAGACACACGCTCTTCACCTCGGCTCCACATGCTGCACATTCAGCGTAGGGGTCGTGGGATTATAATCAACGTGATGATAGTGAAACCTCTTGTCTCTCACACAGCGGGGGGAAAACGCTGGACGACAGCTCAGAGCCTCTGTCCAAGCGACACTCAGACGGGATCTTCACAGACAGCTACAGCCGCTACCGGAAGCAAATGGCAGTCAAGAAATACCTGGCAGCAGTCCTGGGGAAAAGGTATAGACAGAGAGTTAGAAACAAAGGACGTCGGTCGGTTTATTTGTAGCATCCTCACCCTCCCCTCCTGAAAAAAACAAAGAAAAAACTTAAGTGTGCAGCCCCACATGAAGTCATTTTGAGATCTGAACAATCAGTGGATCGCTTTTGTGTTCTTAAACATGTATTTATGTATGAAGTAAGCCATTAAAATGAATATTTTGATAATATATTGTTTTCTATTATGTACTTACAGCACTAAGGACACACATTACTACTTTGTGGACCAATTTTTTGTTCATTCTAAAACAAAAAAAAGAATAGCCTCTATTTATGTATTCATTGATTTATTTTTTTTAGACCTATTTTTGAGGGGAGACAATTGTTCCCGTGGCGATGTGCTCCGAACAGCCCCTGTCTTTTAAACGTTTAGTGAAGAGATATATGATTGTGAGGAAAATAAATAGTTTAAAAGACAATCACTGTATTGAATGCTGCTTTTTGTAAAGTGACATTAAGAGTTTAGTTGTCTTTATTCACAACAGCCTTGAAGACATAGGTTTTCACCCAATCCTACAAGACATAGACTTTGATGCCCTCCCGGACGGGGATGAGCTTGAGGCTTTTTTGGGAGACTGGCTGAAACAGTTTTCTCCCGAATTTCCGGTGAGTTTCAGGCTCTTTCCCCGAGGCCGTAATCCTTGCAGGGGCTCCTCATGTCCCTTCCTTTTTCACCTTTAACCACTCAAACATTCTTCCGCCTCATTTGTGCTCCTGTCTCTCTAGAGTCTCACACCCTTAATCATCCCACAATGTGGAGGGACTTTGCTTAGACTGATTGATCAAAAGTTACAGATTTATGGAACAAAGACGATGATTATTTTAGTAGACCTGGGCTAAACCAGATGTGAGCCCTGCTGGCACTTTACACTTTTAAGATATCCCTTTTCTCAATTCAAAATGGGACAATTTCAAATCTGAGATGAGGACCAGAGTACTTTTGAGGTTTTTCTTTCTTCCGCACTATTTACGGAGTGAGATCACACCTTTGACTCATGTACATTGCCAATCCTGTGTTTCTATCAACTGGTTTCTGCTGAAGATTTTCTCTCTGTCCATATAATAAGTATCACTAAATCAGGCACATTTTTAAAAAAAAGAATAAAAAAAAGAAGAAATGATACTTGTTACATGGTCACTCATTCATCGATTTGCTCCTGAGAGACATACGAGGCAGTTTGAACTTTTGTGTTTGAACTTTCTGGGTCTATTTTGCTTCCTTTTCTGTCATGTGAACCAATGTAAAAAAAAAAAAGAAACAGTAGATTGCATGATTAAAGTAATTGCACTAGCCACTGCATCTGTGCAGCCGACTCCAACTAGATGGTTTTGCTTGCTTTCTGACTACTGCAAACATACATACCTGTCATTTCTCGATGTCGTTTTGTGTTCTGTTCTCACAAGGTGTATGTCGAACTTGAATAATTATTTGAATGTACTTACTGCTGGCAAGAATCACTCAGTCAAATGTCATGATTTATCATTCTGTTACTAAACCAACTGATTTTGTTTTAAATTGTAATACACAATTTGAAGTGGTCTTTTTCTGTAGAAGGCCACAAAGGCTGCCATGATTGACACAATTAGATTCAAAGAAAAGGAGAAAGACATCGAGGAAATAAAGAAAGCAACGATCAAGAACATGCTTATTTTGAAAAGTCGAGGGAGAACAGTTTGTAAAATCTGCAGGATAAGACTCACACATTCCCCCCGTCTTTATACTTCTTACCATATTTGTGAGGAAGGGCAGGGTAAAGTTATTAGATTTGTGTTTGCTGTATCAATCTTTCTTTAATTTTGCATTCTCCTCTAGGCTTTGTGACGCAGGAAGCAGTTTGCGGCTGTGGTGCCTTGCATCGACTTTAAAATCGCCATTGAATCACAGATGGCTATTTAGTGGCCCTACAATGCTGCACATCATCAGCTTACATTTCACTCTTTTGTTGTTGTTTTTGTGTTGCACAGACGTTTGATAAATCTTTAGAAGCCTCCAGCTTTAGACAACAAGCGTCCTCGCTTGCACTGCTTTCTTTTGCACTAGACGTAGATTTTTGTGAACATAGAGGGAAGAATCAGTTTCCCGCTCTCCATGAAACGTTATATGTATGATAATGAAAGCGCCAATAGCCTTACAAAAATGAAATAATCTTCAAAGATATATATATATATTTATTGTTTAGAAAGTGAATATTAGATTACTACTTCAAATGGCGATCTGCAAGGGTCAATAAATGTCTAAAAAAATAAAGTGTTGTAAGATTTGTATGAATAAATTTTTGTAAACAACAAAAAATCCGTCTAATCTTTGAAGCCAATATCACCATAAGTCTGTAAGGTTGGACACATTTGGGAGGTTGAAAATGAGTAATAAAACCCAAACGTATTATGTTACAATTATGAACATAGACCCTGCATCAACAGGTCTGACAGGAAGTTTCATAAGAAAGGAAAGATGAACAAAAACCAGCTTGTGGAAGTCACAGACGGGGAAAAAAATCAAAAAGACCTCATACCATTAGACAAAGCACACATACATGCTCACACACACTTAATTCATGCTGAAATACCCAAAATAAAAAAGTGTCAATCACTTTCTGGTCCTCTTCAGTGTGGGTGTTGAATGTTGTGGCTATGTGGATGATCAATAACTACAAGATGTTGCCAAATAAATAAGCAACAATGGAAAAAGTGGTGAAAAGAAGACCAAAAGATCCAAATCTCTGCCCGAATTTCACGGTGACTCAGTGGCTTTTGGCGGAGGAACGGTGCGACCAGTTGGCTGCGCGTGCACCCCCTTTCGGGACAGCATGAGTAAGGAGACGTGGGAAGGATCACCCGGCTCGCTCCACACTCTGCCTCGCTGCACTTTACACCTCTCCGGGACTTCAGCAGTCGCCACCAAAGGCCTGCAGTACTGGTGGAACAGTTGGCCGCTCTCAACACTGGTACATTCACTTTGATGCCAAAAACAACAATGTTCACGCGTGAAGCGAAACGAGCTCAAACATGCAGAGACATTAGGGGAATGGATCCCCATGTAATGCCATATCATTTGCAGCTACTATGGGAAAAGACCTCTCTCCACATCACAACCCATCACAAAATACACATAATGAAGTTTAATTCACTCATGGTTATACAAGAGTTATATCAGATTTCATTTGAAGGTTTTAAGACAAGCTGTGCAGGCTGTGTTGCATTGGATGGACCAATTAGTCAATTTATAGATGACTAGATAGAGAAAAGGTGTTATGATAAATAATCAATTAAGAAGAAAAACATCCTCAATTTTTCTTGAATGAATATAGTTTTTAGTAGTTTAATCCAATGATAAAGTTTAATATCTTTGAATTTGGGTTCACATTTCCGGGATTACGATTTTTACATTTTGTTGACCCTTTGACATAATTGGTAAATACATTGAAAAATATCTCAACATTTAATCGATATTAAGAAATAATCGCTAGATGCAGTCCTAGATGTTCATACATAAAATACAGCAACAGTAGAAGACCGTGACTAGGATGTCCCGATCCGATCACGTGATCGGGGTTTTCAAAAGATCGGAATCGGGAGAAAAAAATCGGGGACCAGGATTTTTTTTTTTTTTAATACTTTTAAAAAATGTTGTATTCAATGTTACAAAACAAAAATGACCATGTTCAAGTCTTAAAGTCATCCTGAGGCCTTAGTTTTGGTTTCAAATTACACAACATCATGTATGTGTTGCTTCTTTGGGGCTTGTTTTCATAGACCTGGTTGATTATTTCTCTCAAATCTGGCAACAGAGTGGGCAGGGCGCAGTGTCTAATTGTAGCAGTAAGCTAACGAGTACTGATAAGCTTTATTTTGTTTTGATCCAATGCTGCTGAACTGAACTGATCCAATGCTGCTGTGAAAAAAAGAAGCTATATCCATGTTGGATAGAATATCCAATTTAAATAAAAAAATAACCTTAAGGGACAACTTGAGTGCTTTTTTTCTTTTTTTTCTCTTAATGCATTGCATAAAGATCGGATCGGGAAAAATCGGTAACGGCAAATTGTCAAAATCAAATGATCGGAATCGGATCGGGAGCAAAAAAAGGTGATCGGGACATCCAGTGACATAACAACTGCACCCTTTGTCTTCTATGTTTGCACCTCAGTACACCGGAGGGCAGGTCTAATGAAGTCTGAGTGTCTTCCTAAAGCAAGAAGAGGCTTCTTGCACATTGTGGCTTTAGCCTTCAAAGGGTTTCCCTTTACAATCCCTGAGGTGCAGGAGAACACCTAATGAGATGCAAATTCAGTTTTGAAAAACAAACAGGTATTTAAAAAAGTGGCAAACATGAGCTCAGAGAAAACAGGTCTGACACAAACTTAGGTTATCTGCTCATAGAGAGCATCAGCCTCAGAACAAACATTAAAGCTTGAATTTATTTTCCACCTTAGGCAGGAGCAGAATGGTAAATACGCACATTAAGGGGAAAATGCTATATAATCGCTGTTATTTAATAATAAAACATGATGTAACCCATCAGTCTCCCTCCTGTTGAGACCCAAGGGGAGTCCCACCGTGGGTGCAGCAGGTGGCATTTGCACTTGTGTCAATCCAAATTACATCCAATTACCTCAAATATACCCCTCCTATCTGATAATAAGTCACCACAGAGCATTGCAGGCGTGTCTGCACCTCCCTGCTCTCAGGACATGCCCTGAAATATCTTTAAAGGGCTTCAATTACATCCTCACTTTGAGTGTGAGCAGTTGCAGCATCACACTGCGTTGTGCGGTCGTCTATATATGGGATGTCAGAATGAGCCATCAAAAAGGTCTGCCGTGTCTCCCCCCCGCTCCCCTGCGTGCGTAATAGCCCCCTCTCAGACGTGATGACAGGTCTTTGATTTTGTGGCCCTGGTCTCAGCTCTCAGAGGAGTGCAGGGAGAACATGATCAATGGGAGTGATCTGATTCCTCCGGCCCATGCCAGACCCTTTCTTAACCCGGATAACACAATCAGCCAGTGTTGCCAGGCAACTGGTCCCAGGAGGATGCGTTAGGAGTTAAGATCACCCTGGATATATTTCACTCAAATTGCTTCAGTCTCAGCTATGTTGTCTTTTACTGGCTAGGCTGATATTTATGCTCAGGAAAACAGAGGTTGAGTAATAGGTAGTGATTCATGAAAGTGCACAGACATAACGAAAGAACACAGACACAAACACTTGAGCCAATGTTTTCACAAAATTACTCACACAGCACAGCGAGAGCCAAGAAATGTGTGACTGACTAAGAAGTGCTAAAGGTAAAAAGTATTCTACGATTATGGAAGAAACATTGATTTGACATATGAGCAAGACATTGAAAGTGGATCAACAAAATGTAATATCAAGACTTTGACAATTGAGATTACGAAATGAAGTTTGGCAAACTGCAGTGCATTATAAGTAACCTAAAGATGTATTCATAACAGACAAACATTTGAAAATGAAATGCCAGAAATTCACTCTTAATAGTTGCGGTTCTGGCTCGGTATCAAAGCACAACCAAACGTTTTTAAAATGGCGGCAGAGGAAGCCACAGTAGTTGCGACACTAAAATCGCTGTATGGTTCCATCCGGTTACAATTGTCAACAAACGCCCTATAGCAAGATTTTGATGGCCAAAGAAGTCAAAGTATCCAGTGTTTACAAGAAAAAGCTACAACAATATTAGTCTGCAGCCATGCTAGCAGCTCTGTGTGGCTGTACATTGCCACATGTGCTTTAAGCTAAATGCTAACATCAGCATGCTAACGTCAGCATGCTAACGTGCTTACAAGTAGCATTGCTAACATTCTGATGTTTAGCAGCTTTAAGTTTACCATGAACTATCTTAGTTTAGCCTAAATAAGCAAAGATAAAATAAATTATACTAAGAAGATGATATAAAGTGTATGGTGTCATTTTTCACACTGTTTCTATTTAAGTCAAATCTTACTTTGATGTTGTCGAACAGCCTGAAATACTCAGACTGTCTTTCTTACACGATCGACTCGTACTCAACTCCACAATCCAAACCCGGAGCTTCAACCCAGGATCCCCCTCCTCCTCTGGGGGGCCGTGTGAGTGACAGCTTTCTGGAGGGGGAATCCACATGAAACCCTTTCATCAGTGCCGCCTCCTGGGCCCAGCTTGACTGACTGCAGCATGGTGCAAAAGTTCAGCCATTATGAAAAGCTTTTGCTGTGGTGAAGTGTGTCATTGTTTTAATGTCAGACCTCTAGCTAAGGATCATTTTTCATGTGAGTGGACAGAATCTGACTTTCGGTCCTTCATCCTCAACACGTCGAGGGTCTTTTTGTCTTCATGTGTGTAAACAGGATCTGAGGTATTGGGTTTGAGGTTTCAAGAAATGTATGTTTGTATTGGGATTGTAGAATTCATACTCATAAGAGAACAATTAGAACAATCCTACTCATGTTAAGGTGAGACATTATTTGCTAAATTAATCATAATTTGCATGATTGCTAAACATGTCTCAACAATTGATTCTTAGCAACTCAATAAAGTATGACTATTAAACTTTAGAAAGTACACCATTACTCCCTCTTCCACCAAATGAATAGCAACAAACCATAAACTTACTGTCACGGTGAGAAAAGGAAGGCAGGACCCAAATGCAAGACAAAACAGGGGAGGCAGGTATTGGAGTACAACAAAAGGCGAGCTTTAATTCATAAAAAGCTGAAGACTAGGGAGCTGAGACACAGGGGCAGCAGGTGAAACCAATAAGACAATCAAGCACATGAGGCAAAACCATGGGCAAAACACAGGAAGGAAGACAAGTCAAGACACAAGGAGAAAGGAATTTCTAAATACAACAGGAAACTTTAATCACATAATACTGAAATGATGAAACTTACTTAGAATTTTTGAGAAACATTTGATCTTATTAGTGGTAATATTAAACTAAACCTATTGTTTTAGCCTTTCTTTTACTTGTTTCTGTATTCATGCCATTCAAAAACTAAGGAATTTAGCAAAACACATGCATTACATTCAATTAAATGGGGATTTCCAGTGAAAACTTCTTATAAATAACTTTTATTTCAGAAATATCTTCAAACGCTAATGATATATTGTAGTTATGGACAATAAACTTTGAAGGTTTGAGCCCAAAAACCCAAAGATATACAGTTTAACATAAAATAAAAGTCAGTATATTCCCCTATTTCTCCACTTGTAATTTATGCATATATAATTACATTAGCCATATTTTTCTGTCTATTGACTAATCAGTTAGGGGACTAATCATTGCAGCTCTTACCAATACCATCTTAACTTTAATTTATTTACAGACACATCGGTGCACAATTAAACAACATCTCTTAGCAGTTTTACATATTGTAAATGGGTTATATCGGTAAATAATAGACCACATGACTTGTGGATATGTGACATTTGATAAAGGCCAAGCAGCTGGTGATTTGTTTGCAGTAGTCTCATGTTCGGGTGTGTGTGTGTGTGTGTGTGTGTGTGTGTGTGTGTGTGTGTGTGTGTGTGCCCGTTTTGTATCTCTGCTCGGTGAGTCTTCAGGGAGTAGAGAGAGCTGACAACATTTCACACATTGTTTAGTGATTAGAATTTCTGCTTTTCCGCCACCTTTGCTAGCTTAAGGCACAATGTTTTTTAATTATCAATATATTTATAAGAAGTTGCCTTAACAAATAAAAAAATCTACCCGCAGCACACACCAATGCCATTTCTTATGTTCCGTGTCCACCTTCCTTCTCTCTGTGGACACCGTACTTGAGAGCCCAATTAGCATTCTCCCGGCTCAGACGTCATGGCAGTCTGGGTTCAGAGGCCAGAGGTAAGAGAGCATGTACCTGGATTTGGACTGAGCGCTGTACTCATTATTGGGCTGTCAGCTGACCCCTGATGTCATCTTTCTCTCATCATTAGAGATACAAGGTCTCCAAGGCTAAACTGAGCACACACACCGACACACAGGGCACAGCGCCATTAATATGCATCTACTGACATCACGCTATCGATCCATCCATTAGCACACCGTATTACCTCATCAAGTCATCACTGAGAAAGGACACTGGCTGTAACTTTGCAAGCATACAGCATGAAGAAGGTCACAGACACTTTGGGAGATATGGCTGATATGTACAAAATTAAATCTCACACTTCTCTGCACATTACAGGGTGCCCACTCTTTTAGGAGGTCATAGATCTGGAGAACAAGGCTTTGTTTGTTTTGGGAGTTTTCATATGGAGACGTTCATCACTCATCTGACACCAATGAGACGGTGGTGATAAATCAGTTGAGCTGCTTGCTCTCTAAATCCTGCTAAAGATAGAGCTAATTCATCTCACTTTTGCTGACGTGGATACACCAGTCTTCTGTTGTTTCGAAAGGCACAACACAAGCAGAGATAAATCAAATGCTACCTACCAGAATAGTGCATTCAGTCATCTCTTAAAAAAAGAGCATCTCACTTCTCGAGACTTTTTCTTTTGTTTTTTTTGCAGCATACTGAAAAACTAATATTTATTTCATTTAGAAAAGGATGTAAGGGAAAGAAAGGTGTGTTACTTTGTGGAAAAGCTTTATAGACAAAATCTATCAGCAGTGATTTTTCCAATCTCAACTTTTCTAACATCATAAATGTCCTAAAAATGTGTAAGACAACGATAGATTAAAACTAATTGTTTTTGAATGATCTTAGATCAAAGTTAGTCATCCTTCGAAACAAAACCATTCATTTAGCTTTTTTAAATTTATTTAAACCTGAATTAATATGTTTTTTGGCCACTTGGGCGCATCGCATCAAGCTGTTAACTCAACTCTGACACCTTGTGAAGATCTTATTATCAACCTGATGTCAGTTTTGACACTTTCAAGTCCAATTTTAGCTCTGTTTTTGGTCTCCACCTACTCCTGAGGAAAATATCTGACTGTTAAATTGCTGAATGCTCCACAATCTAAACAAACTAGTCTTTAAATTCATCTGCTTGGCTTCTTTCTTTTTTCAAAACTTGAATTCTGTCATTCTCTTAAGACGATACCGTACACTGATTCTAAAGGGTCCATTCATTCCTCATGTTCCACAGCAGTACAGCTGTTGCCTGCGGCTGACATTTAAAGAAAGGCTCCTGTTATTCATCTTCATTGGAGACTTCCTCAATCAGTCTTCACAATGACCAAAGTGAGTGGCGACATAATATGATTTCATGGATTGTTTTAACCCTTATAAGTGGCCAAGTAATAGCCCACAGACAAACATTTGATAAATAAGAAAGGTAATTACAGATGACTCAAGATCAAACATATTTCGAAATGAGCTGTATGACCATTACATTCTGCGTTGTGGAAGAAATTAATTTCCTGTCATACATGATTAGACTGCTTGTTCTAAATATGATCCTGTTAAGCAAATGAGTCATTCAGACCTCTTTTGATTTTACACCGCTGTGCAGTGATGATTCTGAATATAGTATGCAAATGTTTCATGTTGGTGCGTGCCCCTGAAATACCAACATGCCCTGGATTTATTTAACAAGTCATTGGGTTAATGATTAAAAATAGCTGCCTGTTAGTTTCTTAGATATTGGGCTAGGTTGCACCTTGACAGCTAATCAGCGAGTAACTAGCTTTTGTCATTAAAGCGTGCATAATTACACTGGTGGATAATGCTTCATAAAGCAGCTTTGTAGTCAGCCACACTTCTGAATGAGTTTTCCATCATTCATCTTCTCCTCTGCCTGTTTCATATGTATCTTTAATATCTCCAGCTACAAAAATAGAGCCTCTATCTTTAGCTGTTCACAGTTCATCTTAGCAGACAGTGACTGCTCCTGAAATAAAGTCTCTTGTCTCCTCAGATTCCAGCTGAGGTAGTGCTGACGGGTAAAAGTGTTGATGAAGCAGCAGGGAGTGAAAGACTGAATAACCTGAACACTGGAAAGCATTGACATCATCATTTCCCACTGATAAATAATGGCAAAATAAGACATTACAAACGGGATAGAAACACAGACACACAAGCAGCTCAGCAGTTGCAGTCTTTAAAGATGTAAGGGTGGGAAAAGTTGTATTCCGTTCATAAAATACATTCTTTCCTTGAAGCTTACGGTGTTAAAAAATGCATGATGTTCCTTTATTTGTCCCCTGCATGCGCTGAAAAATCACCACAGAGCAACAAACAAGCCTTTATGTCACTATCAGCACCATTACTGTCTGACAGGGAGCTGCACTATAAGCTCTGAGCTTATTAAAAAAGACTGAGCACGCCATATCCGCCGACAGCCCTGAATCCTTTAGTAAATCCTTTTTCTTGAGTGTTTGAGAACATCTTGTGGAGGGCAAACACCCCTGGGGGTCATCCTATGCACTTTCTGTTCTTCCTGCTCCATTTGAACCCTTCTAATGATGTCATATATTTGTTCAATTGCATCATCAAGTGCCACAGTGACTTAGAGGAACTCACCAAAGAGCCGTTTCCAAGACATAGGATCACTATCTATGTGAAAACGTGAAATAAAATATCATGGGAAGAAAATGTGGTAATCTAACAGTCTCTTGTTGTCACTAGGTCAGGTTCAAAGCTGTTACTTTAATTAACAAGCCTTCCCTGTTGTCTAGAAACAGGATAGAGTGAACAACAATTTATTAAAATTCTATTCTAATATTGATTTGTCTCTGGAGGAGCTTCTTTTCCCACTAAATAAAATGCTCTTATAACTAAAAGTTGAATTGAATTTGCCAGAATTAAGAAATGTATCCTCCTAGTTTGAATGACGACATTGGTAACATCTGCTGGTCACACTGTAGCAAATCGCAATGGCTCCTGACCATTAAATCTAATTTAACGCATCAGCTTTACCTCAGTTTATTAACGTGTCAGTTCATGAGACCAGCTAATGGCATCCGTTGCTTTATTTTATGTTCAGTTTGTGACACGGATCATCAACTGATTAATACACCTTGTACGTTTATGTACACCAAAATAACTTTTGATTGTCAGCCGTGACAGGATTGGACAGGGAACAAATGGTAGTGCAAACAAAGACTCAGGTTATCAGTCAAAATGATTGGAACAAAACAAAGCCTTCCTTAGCTGGATCGCTAACTGGTGTACCGGTTGAGCAAACTTCTTCAAAAACAGACGGGGAACTTCCTGCTCTCAAAGTTGGGTTTTTTCTCCCTTGTTGTGGAGATCAGGTGTGTTTCTCTCCACACCTGCTCCTAATACTTCTGATTGGTAGAGGGTGGAGCCAAAGTGTGGATGTCCCTCAGCCCCTTAATCATTTAAAGAGGACAGAGTATGCTCACCTCTCTGAAGAACCAGCACCTTACCGTGGTAGAGAGGTTTGTGTGCCCTGATTAACCTGGGGGCTGTGTTTCTGGAACCTTGTGTTCCTGGTAGGGTCTCCCATGGCAAATTGGTCTGAGGCAAGGGGCCAGACTAAGATTGGTTCACAAGACCTCATGAAAGAACAACAAAGAAGTGAGGATACTCACAAGTCCCCGGTTGGGTGCTTCGTTGTTGGAGTTTACCCCAGTGGACGAGAGGGTCGCCTCCCTACGCCTGCGGGTTATGGGGGGGAAAACTCTGACTGTTGTGTGTGCTTATGCACCCAATAGCAGTTCAGAGTATACGGCCTTCTTGGAGACCCTGGAAAGAGTCCTGTATGGGGCTCCTGAAGGGGACTCTTTAATCTTGCTGGGAGACTTCAACGCACATGTGGGCAATGATGGAGACACTTGGAGGGGAGTGATTGGGAGGAACGGCCCCCCTGATCTGAACCGGAGTGGTGGTTTGTTACTGGACTTCTGTGCTAGTCATGGATTGGCCATAACCAACACCATGTTCGAACATAAGGATGCCCATAAGTGTACGTGGTACCAGAGCACCCTAGGCAGAAGGTCCATGATCGATTTCGTTATCGTATCATCGGGCCTGAGGCCGTATGTTTTGGACACTGGGGTAAAGAGAGGGGCGGAGTTGTCAACTGATCACCATCTGGTGGGGAGTTGGGTCGAGTGGCGGGGGAAGCCTCTGGATAGACCTGGTAAGCCCAAACGTGTAGTTCGGGTGAACTGGGAACGTCTGGAGGAGGCCCAAGTTCAGGAGGCCTTCAACTCACACCTCCGGCGGAGCTTTTCGGGCATTCTGTGGAGGTTGGGGACATTGAACCAGAGTGGTCGGTGTTCAAAGCCTCTATTGCCGAAGCCGCGGGGGGAGCTGTGGTCTCAAGGTCCTAGGTGCCTCAAGGGGCGGTAACCCTCGAACCTCCTGGTGGACACCGGTGGTCAGGGAAGCCGTCCGACTGAAGAAGGAGGCCTTCAGGGATTTGTTATCCCGGGGGACTCCGAGGCAGTTGCAAGGTACCGACAGGCCCGAAGGGCAGCAGCCTCAGCCGTGGCCGAGGCAAAGCAGCGGGTGTGGGAGAAGTTCGGAGAAGACATGGAAAAAGACTTTCGGGCGGCACCAAAGTTGTTCTGGAAAACTGTCCGACACCTCAGGAGGGGGAA